>NC_061511.1:188283767-188440048 GCF_022539505.1 Lolium rigidum | reverse complement strand
CTGCCACGTTGTCGGCTGGAGACGAGTGCGGTGGTAGGCCGTTGGCGTCGACCTCTGCCCGAGGAACTTCGGGTGGTGGTGGTGGGGGTGGCGGTGGTGCTCCGCGCGCCGCTCTATCTGCAGCAGCCCGACTTCCTTCCGGGATGTCGGGGTTTTGGACTCGGGCGACCCGGACTTCTCCGTCCGGGTCGTCGAGGTTAAGGCGTGCACTCGGGAAAGTCGTTCGCGCGGGCGCGCTCCATGCGCCCGGCGGTTTCGTTGTCGACGATAGTGGGACACGGCCCTTACTTCATCTTGCTCGAGGCGGAATTTCCGCCTTTCGGCGAGCTCCTTTTTCCTCTCGCTCCTCGAGGGCCGCTCGGTGTGCCTCGATTTCGGTCGCGGTGGCGGTTGCGGGGAGGAGTGGTGAAGGCGTCGACCGGGAGCTCTTCTTCACCCCCGCCATGAAGACTGCGGTCGGGTAGCGGTAACGCGGGGCCTCGACGCAGTCCGAGTCGTAGTCGCCGCCGAAGAGGGAGAGGATGGAGTCGTCCTCGAAGCCACCTTCGAAGTCGCTCGGGTGGGAGACCGGGGAGATAGAGTCCTTGGTCGATGCTCGTGGCGATGGAGCGGGCGGTTGGGGACGCAGCGGTGGATCCCGCAACCGACGTTGTAGCGATGATGTCGGTGAAGTCGGCGTTGATCGCAGCGATGATGGAGTCGATGGCCGGGATGGTGTCGGCGGAGTCGGCGACTGGAGCGGTGTCGGCGGAGTCGGTGGCTGCCGAGGCAACGGTGGAGTTAGCGGTCGGTGCCACGACCGCCGACTCGGCATCATCTTCCAGGGCCGTCTCAGCCTCCGCGTATACCTCGCCGGTGACCGGGCGAGTAGCAGTCGAGGAGCTGCCCGGCGCGAAGGGGTCGAGCGAGCGACCGGGGCGAGGCTCGAGAGGGTCGCCGACGCCGGTGAGCCCAACGAAGAGGTTGATGGAGCCGATCGGCACCATCCGAGGCGTGCTTGAGAGGCGACGAGGCGGGCCGGTAGGTGCTTGGCCGGATGTGGAAGAAATTGCCGGTGGCGATCATCCTGCCGGAGCAACCGGCCGCCGTATTGGCGAGTAGGGCCTCGCCGTAGCTCGAAGGCTTGATGTCCCGAGCCCCACGGTGGGCGCCACTGTCGTGGATGTAACCACGGCGGATGCTACGAGGGTAGCACTTCGTTGATGCGAGGGAAGGGAACATTGCCATCTACGGGTCGAGGTGCAAGAGACGCAAGGGTTTTACCCGTGTTCGGCCCCTCCGGAGAGTAAAAGGCCTACGTCCTGCTAGATCTTTATTGCTCGGTGGAGAATTACAATGGGGGGCTCAGTCGGCGGCTGCGCCGAGAGCTTACAGGGGGAGATTGGATCTTGAATCAGGTGTCCACTAGGGTTTAAGCTCGGGGGTTTATATAGACACCCCCGATCTAGGGTTACATGGAGATAACTCCGAATCATATCAGTTGCTATTAATCCGGGATTCGTTAACCCTTTTGCAAGCAATCTTCTTATCCATTCGCGCAGATCTCCTCCTCGGGATCACGGCCCAATCGCCTTAGAGCCCAGTCGCTTGGGCGACTGGCAGTCCGCCTGGGCCTCCGTCTTCATGGCGAGTGGGACTGGCGACCCACCCCCTATGGGCATATCCCCATCAAAAGTTACTAGAAACAAAAATGAAACGAATAATATGTCTATTCCTCATGCTTACAACATACTGGAGGCCTTAGGTACACCGAACTTGCTGGTGCATGGTGATCATAGTTGGCACATGTGAACAACTTCATGCCAAACTTATTAGAGTAATCTTCTAACTCCTTCACCTTTGCAAATTCGCCACACCAACAACGCTCCGCTCTCATCCCTGTGGCAAGCTCGCATCCTTCATCTTCTTCGGCCTAAAGTCTTGGTCCGAGCAAGGCACACTCATGGCAACATAGGGCTGCCAATAAAAGGAAAATGAAAAGAAGCACCCGTTACTAGTACTTCAAAACAAATCGGCGGTTTGATTTTATAAAGAGCGACGTCGAGATAAAATGGCGGGAAAGAGGTTGGCGGGAAAGGGATGGTAGGATCAACGCGCAAATTGGTTGGGCTGGTCGGGTGCATCTACCCCGAGTGCCAAAATCAGGTGACCCTAGCCCAACAACACATGTCGGGTTGGTCTCGGTGGGGTCACAACCTACCCCCGTTTGTCATGTGTTTGCTCTACAATAGAGCCTGGCCCGTGGAATCAGGTCAGCCTGGGAAGAGTATCCCGGTAAGTTCTATTCGGGCTAGGCTAGCCCGAACCCGTAGTTTTTCTGGAAATTTTCAAATATAAATATTATTCGTCAAATTTAAGAAAATAATAATAATAATAATTTTTGGCCCAAACACGCCCATAGAAATAGAATCTTTTGTGAGGTAAACTCATGGCACGCCACGGGCAGTGACGCCACCCTGGACGTTCAAGTCGTGCTGGATCCGGTCAAGACGATTGAAAACAAGCAGGACATGCCTAAACGCGAGTTCTGCAAGAAAAAAAAAACACGCACAAAGACGTTTTCCTCTCACGAAAAAAACGACCTGGCCGGAAACCCAAGAACGCGATCGAGGCCGCGCCACCAAACCGACAGCAGAGAAACTTCTAAAAATTCCCCATGGCGCACACCACCGGAGGCGGGGCATATATACGGCCGGCCGGGCCGAATTGGCACACATGCGGCATATGATTCTGGGCGAAGGCAATTGAACCGTGGCTAAGCCAGCGAGGAGGAGAGCAGAGCGGGCGGGGCACACCGCACGTATAATTAGCGAGCGAGCGAGCGTCATCAAACACCCTGTTCCCCCTTGTCCTCCATGTGATTCCAAAGTGCTCTGTATTCTCTATTCATTGCCTCACCCTCCATGATCGTCAGGAGCTATTACTCCTCCTAGCTCCCCTCCCATCCCTCCCATCCCCTTCGTCTCCGGCAGCAAACCCCCTTCGCTCTACATACCATCCTGCTCCCCAATTCGTCCGCGTACTCTCCGGCGTCCAGCCCAGCTCCGCGGGCGCGCGCGTGGGGGTGTCGTGCCTGCCACGAAGAGGAGGCGGCGAGCGGCGGCTCGTGGGCAGGGAGCGCCGGAGCATGCGGCGGTGAGAGCGCGCTGAGGAGCAGAGAGCTTGCTAGCTATCCCAGCGAGACGGACAGGGAGGATGCAGCAGCCGCAGCATCACCACCACCACAAGCCCAAGCCCGCCCTCTCCGGGAGCCTGTCGTGGATCCGGAGGTCCCCGCCGCCGTCGCCGCCGCACAAGAAGCCCTGGGGCGCCGGCGGCGGCAGGGGCCGCTACGCATGCCGCCTCGTGCCGCTGCTGGTGCTCACGCTCTACAGCCTCTTCACCGTGCTCCGCATCCCCAGCTCAAGCCTCGTCGTCAACACCGCCGATTCAGGTGCGCGCGCCCTCTCTACTGAAATTTCCTCCCTCGCTTTCGCCGCTCGCGGCGCGGCGCGGCTCCTGAATTGAATGAATGCTGCCCTGGAGCACCCCTTTTTGTGCTGGAGTAATGACGACTTGTTTGCTCGGTCCGCAGAGCGCGTGGAGCGGCGCGACGATGTGGAGGCGTTCAAGACCCACCTGCCGTCCAACCAGAACGGGCTCGAAGCCCGCCAGGAGACGCGCTCGCCGGCGTCGCTCCCCTGCTCAGCCTTCATCAGCGGTGAGTTAGGCCGGCGCGTGCTTGCTTGCTGGCTTAGCTTAGCTAACAGATTTTCCTGCTTGGACTTCTGAGTAATTGGGGAATGCTAATGCCGAATTGGGTGCGCTGCAGGCGAAGCTGGCGGCGGAGGAGAGTCGTCGTCTGAAGAAGGCGTGCTGTGCTGCGACCGTAGCCACTACCGGAGCGACGTGTGCTACCTCCGGGGCGACGCGCGCACGGACCCGTCCACCTCCTCCATCCTCCTCTACGACGCGCCCCGCGGCGCCGCGCCGGAGAAGGTGCGGCCCTACACGCGCAAGTTCGAGGACAGCATCATGCGCACCATCGACGAGGTCACCATCCTGCCCGTCGCCGACGACTCCGCCAACGGCACCTCCACCTCCACCAACAGCCGCGACAGCCTTCGGCGGCGGTGCGACGTGCGGCACCCGCCGGGCGTGGCGGCGGTGGTGTTCTCGACGGGCGGGTACACGGGCAACGTGTACCACGAGTTCAGCGACGGGCTCATCCCGCTCTTCGTCACCTCGCAGCGCTTCCGCGGCGAGGTGGTCTTCGTGGTGCTCGAGTACCACTACTGGTGGCTCGGCCGCTACGGCGCCATCCTCGAGCGCCTCACCAACTACAAGATCGTCGACTTCCGATACGACCGCCGCGTGCACTGCTTCGAGGAGATGATCGTCGGCCTACGCATCCACGGGGAGCTCGTCGTCGACCCAAAGCTCATGCCCAACGGTACGCCACTTCCCCGAACAAATTCTGCAGTAATTCCGATTCCCCAGCCCCTGCTAAATTGCTTGGGATTTCTGACCACATCGCCGTCGCAAACGTTAATCGCAGCCATACTGCTCTGCCACCATCCTTTGCGCTGCGACGTCGATTTCCAATTGTTAGTTAGGAATGTCCATTCCCTGGCTATTCGATTCCGGTGTGCTTTTCCGTTAGAACTTCGTGATCATCCCTCCGGCGCTTAATCTTTCTTACTCGCGAGGCAGCGTCGGTCAGCGCCACAAGCGGCTTGTATGTTGCTTGAGGAGGGGAAAAGTAGTGGCGAGGAGCAAAAAGGCGCGTGAGAAATCGTGCGCTTGGTTGTCGAGATCCGTGCCAATTCCGGTCGGATAAATCATTCCCCCCTACGCATCGAGGCATCGTGCTTAGCTTAGCCTCTATTAGTTGGGTTAATTACCCCATGTCGGAACCACCCGCCTTTTTTACCTGTCGTCACCGACGGTACTTATACGGGGTTGTAAGGTTGTTGGTAGGCGATAGATTGCGGGTGACGCATCCGGCCCTCCGCGGTCAGCGAAAACGACGGCGGCGGCTCGCTTCGCTTTGCCTGGCGATGACATCCCACACGGACCGTACTACGGCGCGTCGTCGGCACACGCACAACTGACACTCCTCCTCCGGCTTGACATTCCGGCGGTAACGGTAAACGGCATGTGCTCAGGCAATGGCGGATGCGCTTTTGTGCTGGGAGGAAAAAAGGAGAAGTATACGCGAGAGGAGGAAGGAGCGCGGAGAATCTCGCGGCGATGATGAGCGCGAGATTATTTTACGGCAAACGGGCAGGCAAAAGTGGGCTTTGGCGAAAGAGGAAAATCGCACGGCAGATGAGCGGCGGACGGATGGGTGCTCCCGTCGCCGTACCGCCCGGCGAGAGCGTGCCTCTGCCCCTGCCGTTTTCGTCTAGCGTCGTCCATCTGTTACTGTCTGCATCCATTTATTACTACAGTACAGTACACCCTGCCGTTTCTTGCAGATAGGGGACACGAAAACGAAATGCTTGTTGAGTTGGTATGCGGTAAATATAAACAGGAGTTCACAGGCGGTGCAAACTGTAGCGCGTTGCAAGTTCGACAGCGGCTCTGCTGCACTTGCGTTGATGAGAGCAGAGGGATTAAGTACTAGTACTAGTTAATTAATGGGGTTTTATTTATGAATCAAATCTTTGGTGAGATTTGCACATCGATTATTTATGGGACTGGAAATCGCAGGAGGAGGAGGGCTCCATGGAGGCCTAGAACCTACCTCCACGTTCAGCTGCTGCTCTGCGCAGTCCAATTAAACGCCGGAGTAGTACTACCGTGCTGGTTCATTTACAGCCGCCGCATAATTGTGGCCTCCATGTACCGGCCGGTACGCTCTCAGGACAGCATTAGTACCGCCGCTAACCTCCCGCCGTACTCCCAAACTAGTGCTCCTACTAAACAAAACTATTGCAGCACGGTGCCTGCGCAGGCCGTAATAGTAAATTAGGTGCGTGTCAGGGAACGGAATTGGAGATCGATGCTCACGCGCGTTAGAATATTACCGATCGGGCATGTAGGTATGTAGGGGCGAGGCGTGTCTGCGCAAAAAAGAATTACCTCATGCATGTCGGGGCCATGGATCCGTACTTCCCTGATCACAGAAAATAACAACTCGATCGGCAAGGTTGGTGAGGTGCGGTGCGCGTGTTTCCAAATAGAACTAGGCCGCCTGTTGCTGTGTCTCTTGGCACACAACATGTGCAACGGCCAGGAGCATTGGTCACTCGCGCTGGTGCGCCATGAATTTTTCTTTTACGCGCGCATGCGCTGCCCTGGTTTGGGCAGTACGTACCCTGTATTTACGGCTCCTGTCCTGTAGCGACGAGGTGGAGCAGCATGAGGCACGCGAGTCCGGTACAGAACCAAGGGCACCTGCTTCGGTTGTCATCATCCCGACCCCGTGTGGCTGACGATCGATTACAGTCCTTTGCCTGATTCTGAAAGTGTTCATGGCTGACAGTGGCCCTTAGAGATGACCATCAGCGGAAGATGTTAGTGCTGGCAGTACCGTTCATATAGCGACCGTGTTTTGTCCGTGCCTGACAGTGGTGTTTAGCTCGCGATAGGATCGATATAGTACACGCGCGCCGAGATGCTAGCTAGCGATAAGCATATGGATTGGGGCGGGTTTGAGTTTGACTAGGACACGTAGGGACTGGGACGACCCTAGCGCTAAGCCTAATCTGGCGTCCTCCGTCAGTGGATTAGTTGTTCTTGGCATGCTCGGACTGGCCCGATGCGCATCAGCATCGGCATCGGCAGGTACGGCATTGCTGTCGACCATTCGCATGGAGCAAAAGCGTCAAGACATGCAGCTTTGGTTTTATATTTTGACATCCGTCGATCGTGATGTGTTATGCGTAGTGTATGTGCGCGGTGGAGGGTTTAGGTTTTGCTAAGCTGGGACCATGTGCGTGCGCGAGAGGAGGAGAAAAGCAGGGGCGGTTGGGCTGGTTGGTTAGTTATCCAGACCAACACCCAAACGGCTTCGTGCTCCGTCATCCTTCCTCGCTAACTTTTCGGCCAAGCTAGTTGTGTGTGGTTCGATCATGGCTCATGGGTGGGCGCGCGATGATGTCTCTACTTGATCTGGTACCGTACTCTACGGCGGTGACGTCGGGAAGTGCCTAGTTAGGTCGTGTGGACCTCCCCTTTGCGTGTCTCTCGCTGGCGAGTGGGCCAGGGCGTACAAGTACATACATGGCAACTGTCAATTGCTAACGACTGCCGCATCATGTAGGCATTCCGTGCTGCTTTGCTGTACCTAGCATTTTCGGTACCTAGCTGAGGATTTAGTACGCCACCTGCTCCGTTAATGGAGCAGTTTGTTGTGCTTTTAAGGAATTCACCAAGCTATCCTCGTGTCGGTCGTGGGCAGAAATGGATGGTTGGTAGCTAATCCCATCCTCTTGTTTTCCTCCACGAGACTGATCGATCCCAATCTGAAGAAAAGAATTGCCCAATTGCTAGCGTGAGTTCTTTAAACAAGCCTATAAAGTAGTAAAACTCAAAGTGGAATGAGCGAAAGAAAGCGATCCATGTGATGATGTGGTCGGCCTCAAGTTCAGGAAAAACTTAAACGAATTTTGTAACTTTGAAACCCGAGACAAAGGCGCCAGATTTTGACCAGAGAGCAAAGCCATGGAACTCTTTAATGAAAGGAGGCCAGGGCTGCCATAGGAAGCCTTCAAACTAGTAAAAGGGAAACCATGCGATTAAAAGGGAAAAGATGACACGATAAGGATGAGACTAGGGTAGTAGAGAGTAGTAATTCAGGAAATAGCATTGCCTGACAACTTGTGTGTGTCGGTGGGTTAATAGGGACACATGGTGTTACTAGTGGAACGGAGTACAGTACTAGCAATCTAGCTGGGACTAGCTAGCTGAGGGTACTACAGTAAACCATGAGTTTGGTTGACTTGTTCTGCTAGGTAAAATCGGCATCCAAAATACCGGCTTCACCGAGTAAGCAGTAACAGAGTTGACATTTTTTCTCTCTAGAATGTAGCGGTGTTGACCGGGAGCGCACGATCGCGGCTACCAGCCTCACGGCTCGGGTCTTGGAGCAGCACCACCTTGAATCATTGATGCATCACAGCTCACAGCTGGGCTGGCCAATTACATGTGGCTCCGGTACGCGTCCCGTCGTGCGCCGGAGGCTACCAACGCACGCAAAGGAGTACGTAGTATAGCTGTTCATTTGTCCCGGTTTAATAAAGGCTTAACGACCGAGCCAGTCAATCTCGGGTTGCGACGCGCAGGCGCGTTGGACCATCTCGTAGCTGGATCGGGGAGAGGGGTTGTTGTTGTTGTTGTTCTCCATTGGCGACCCGATGAATAATTTGCATTGCCTACCAAAGCAATAGTGTCGTCCTAGGCTAGCTGGTGATCAATGCGCGAGACATCAGACAAGCGACGTCTTCCGGCCCGATTGGTTGCTAATTATGGGCATTCATGTCTGATTGTCTGGCCACTCACCATTTGGTGGCTGCTCCGAGTGTATACACGGGCGACAGGGATTCAGTAACATTGAAACAGCATGGCACGTTGTGCCATGACCTCTCATCCACCCTACATTTTTCATCTAACGGCTGCAATCGAGCGATCTGAAAATTTTGCTAAATTTGTCTTTTTTGCTGCGCCCAAAATACAAAATATTTTTCATTGAAACTTTCCGTACTTACAACATGATTCGTTGGCAACATGTATATTTTTTATTTTGAATTTTTGTGATGATTTTCAAAAAAAAATTAAAAATCATCAAAAAATTCAGAACAAAAAATGTAAGTATTACCAACGAATCATGTTGTAACTGCGGAAAGTTTCAATCAAAAATAATTTGTATTTTGGGCGCAGCAAAAAAGACAAATTTAGTAAAATTTTCAGATCGCTTGATTGCAGCCGTTAGATGGAAAATGTAGGGTGGATGAGAGATCATGGCACAACGTGCTATGCTGTTTCAATGTTACTGAATCCCTGTCCCTGAACGTTTACTAATTTTAGAGGGAAATGCGATGTGTCAATTAGGACATCTGTTCCGAATTTTTTTAATAATGGCTTAATGACAGCTTACAACTTTGGAGCTCAATTCATTGATCTGAGTAGCTTACAACATTGGCCACTACTTCAATACTAGTTCACTGGATCTCATTTTGAAAAAACTCAGTGAATCAGTAAAACTTGATTCCAAATTCAATTCCTCATTATCACAAGCTTAACTCCGTATTTGCTATCACGAAAATGCAAGTGTTTAACATTTTCGATCTGCGCACGTGCTTGCAGGAAAGGGCCTCCAGGACTTCCAGGCGCTGCTCCACCAGGGCTACAGCGGCGGGAAGCCTACGTCGTCATCCTCGTCGGCGCCGGCGGCCCTCCCGCTCGGCCTGCCGTCGCGGCCGTGCGACCACGCCGCCGCCAAGGCCGCCAAGCCCAAGATGCTCATCTTCATCCGGAAGCAGAACCGGGTGATCCTGAACCTGCCGCACGTGGTCACGGCCTGCCGCCGCGCCGGCTTCGCGCCGCACGTCATGAACCTGCGCCGCCAGACTCCCCTCCCCGTCATCCACGCGGCGCTGGCGTCCGCGGACGCCATGGTGGCCGTGCACGGCGCCGCGGTGACGCACTTCCTCTTCATGCGCCCCGGCACCGTGCTGCTACAGATCGTGCCCGTGGGGCTCGACTGGGCCGCCGAGTCCTTCTACGGCAAGCCCGCGCAGGAGCTCGGGCTCAAGTACATGGAGTACAAGGTGGCGCCCGAGGAGAGCTCCCTGGCCGCCGAGTACGGGGTCAACAGCACCGTCGTGCGGGACCCGTCGGTGATCAGCAGCCAGGGCTGGTGGGAGATGAAGAAGGTCTACATGGACCGCCAGAACGTCACCGTCGGCGTCAAGAGGTTCGGCGAGCTGCTCCGGACGGCCAGGCTGCACCTCAGGAACGCCACCGCCTGCGGCAAGGCGGCGGCGTTGAGGTAGGCGTATCTGCAGGGGATGCTTACGCCCCCGCTGGTTAATTAGGTCTTCGTTACTCACAGCTGTCCATTTCCCGGTGTTCTTTTTTTCTTTTCTTTTCGTTCTGGTTGGAGCTGGGGGAGGGAGGAGGAAGAGTATAATCGAGCCGTACAAAAGAGGAGATCATGTACATAGAATTGGATTGGTTGGTTGGGATTGCCCCCGTGCACAAAGAGTACAATCCTTCAGTTCATGCTGTTGTTAGTAGGAAGAAAAAGGAGTAATAATTTATGCTAAGCCTCTCGTTCGTTTAGTTCATAGAAGCATAGTTTTGTTTTCACCCTTCTCTATATACCTTTCTTTTCATTCTTTGGGTGCCCTGATGTAAGAACAAACATTCTGTAACAAGTGCAATACTAGAATCCAGGTTGAGATGAGTGCATTCAGCAGCAACACATGAGGAGACGTGGAAATCTAAAGTTACATTGCACCTTCATTTTTACACGAAAATAATGATGTGTATTGCGAGATTGCCGCATCTGTTATAATAACGCCTTTTAAAAATTCCGGCGAAAAAAAAGAAAATTAAGGTGCACCATAAAAAGCTCCCAACGGCCGCCCTATCTGCTTGCGAACCTTGGCGCGTTGAAATTTCACACCGTACACTTCCATCTGCCACCACCTCCCGCCTTCGAGCTCACAGTTCATTGAGATCCCTTCTCGTGGCGGAAGTGCCTGAGCTCACAGTTCATTGAGATCCCTTCTCGTGGCGGAAGTGCCTAGCTAGCGGCACCACTAATGCCGCGCGGAGCGTCAGTGCGGCCGCGCATTTAGGTTAGACGCCCCGATCCGGTTGTATCGGCAGCCACCCTGATTTGACCGGCAGTGCCCTTCCCGGCTGCCGGCTGACTGTTCCCCCACATTCTCGGAGGTAAAATTGGTCAGTTCCTAACAGCCCACATCAGTTTGGTGGCCACTCTATCTCTTTTGTGAACCATAATGAGGGTATTAATCACCGTACTTTCACCTACAATCAAGGATGATGGTTGCTCTTGGTTGCATATCCCCGAAAAATCCATATCCCCTTGATCTCTGGAGTGTTGAGCATATAAAGGGTGTTGTTAAAGATTTTGGTGTTTGTTGCATGGGATGAAGAAGCTAGCTCTTATGGAGCAATTGTTGTCAAGATTCGCGCCGTGGCTCTTAAGAACATTCCACATAGTTCTGTGGTCTCAAATGGCAATAACTTTCAAGGGGGAATCTTGATGTGTCTCCATTTTCATTCCTAGTCAGCGTCTGATGGGAAATCTACCAGCTGATGATAGTTGTTGGACCTTAAGCAATGTACATGCATCATGTCAAGATGCCAAGCAATTGCTATTCTTATCTTCGTTCCACAATGTTCACATTCCTTGTGATGTTGATTGTATCATTGTGGGAGATTTTAATCTCATCGGATCTCATATGGATAGAAACAAGCCTCCTTCAGCTGAAGCAATTTAGTAATTTGGGCCTGATCGAAATTCCTTTAAAAGGGCGTAGGTTTACTTAGAGTAATATGCAGTCTGATCCTCTCCTTTAAAGGCTTGATTGTTTTTTAACCTCCCTCTCTTGGACAAATACTTCCTCAAAACCATTGCTTCTCCCCTGGCTATGAAAACTTCTGATCATGTTCCCTGTGTAATTTCCTTTCAGTCTACAATCCCTAAGGCACAAGTTTTCCGTTTTGAGAATAGATGGTCGGACATGGTAGGTCTTTTTACCTCTGGTGGAGAGGATTTGGAATCATTCCATCAACTTTGCTGACCTTACCAAAAGAATCACAGCTAAATTCAAGATCCTTGGAAAAGAAGTAAAGCTTTGGGCTAAACCATTTTCCCCCAGGGTCATTTTGACTAGGCTTCTTCCCTTGACTTGTACTCAGGACTTTTCCATTGTTCAGTATGCAGATGATACCTTGATTATCCTTCCATCTGATGAAGGGAAACTGCAGCATTTGAACGATTTGCTGCTTAGTTATGGGCTTGCTTCTGGTCTCCAGGTCAATTACTCCAATTTTGATCGCCATTAATGTGTATGTTGCTAGACTTCAGGATCTCCTTGAAGCCCATTAATGTGGATGTTGTTGGACTTCACGTTCTCCTTGAAGCCCTTCACTGTCAGTAGGGAAGTCTGCCTTTTACTTATCTTGGGTTGCCTCTCAGTACCACTAAGCCTACAAAAGAGTTCTTCATGCCCCTCATGCTTAGTTCTCAAAGGAGACTTTCCTCTTGTTTCATGCACTTGGACTATGGCGATAAGCTCTGACTTGTCAACTCAATACTTTCATCTCTGCCCACTTTTTATCTGAGTACTCTTAAAGTATATCAGTGAGTCCTCAATGAATTTAAAAAGTATAGGATACATCTCATTTAGATAAAAAAGGACTTTGATGAAATGAGTTCATTTCTTGCTTCTTGGAATCTTGTTTATCGTCCAAAAGACCAAGGAGGTTTGGAAGCCATCAACCTTTATGTGTAGAATTATTATCTTTTGATGAAGCATCTTCATAAATTCTATAATAAGGTTGATCTAACTTGGGTTAAGCTTGTTTGGAAGTCTTATTATTTGCAAGATTTGCCTCCTGTAAAAACTAAAGATGTTTCCTAATTGTGGAGAGATTGCGTTAAAAGTCTCTTAGAATTCAAGGGTTTAGCTCATTGCACAATTAAGTCTAGATCAACCATTCTTCTCTGGAAAGATCTCTGGTCTCGGCACTATCTTCATAATAGCCCGCCTCACCTTTTTTCTTTCTCTAAGGATGAATATATCTATGTTGCTGATGTACAGGCTCTAGCCCTCCTCCAAGACCAATTTTTTCCTACCTATGTTTGTCGAAGCTCTCGATGAATTTAATCAATTACAAGCTTTGCGTAAGTTGCTGCCAGTGACTTTTGATCCTGATCAGTGGATTGTTTTTGGTAGTGATTTAGTCCTTAAGGTGGCTAATGCTCATAAGCGCAGTATTCCATTATTTATGCAGCTCTCAAGTGGATTTGGAAATCTTGTTGTCAATCCAAGCACCAAGTGTTCTTTTGGCTTCTTTTGCATAATCGAGTGAACACTAGGCAGTTGTTACAAAGGAATAATTTTTTTTCATGGCCACTTACTCATGTGAGATGTGTAATGGTGCTCATCTTAAGTCAAGAAATCACCTCTTCTTCACATTTCATTTTGCTACACATTGCTGGAATTATATTTATCCCGCTTGTCAAGCCCCGGTTTTTAATGGAAATAATGCACCTGTTCTTGGATTTAGTGACAGTATTAAGAGGACCATTAGTTAGCCTTTCTTCCCGGAGATTATCATGCTTGTGTGTTGGGCAATCTGAAAAACTTCAAACAATTTCATTTTCAAGGACATTACTCGAAGCATCTACACGTGTCGTGCCAATTTCAGAATGGAGATTGGTCTCTTATTTGAGAGGGCAAAGAGAAAGAATACTCAGGCTTGAAGCAATGGGACAAATTTGTATAGTGTTCTGTTAGTCTTCCTTTTCTAGGTGATTTCCTCTAGCAGTCTAGCACATGATGTTTTGTACTTTCAACAAAAACGAAGATAGACAAAAAATATGGAGTGGGGAAACCTGCTATATAGAGCATTAAAAAAAGTTCCAATCACGCAGAGACCACGAGAAGCGGCAGTGAAAACGAGAATATCTTCTTCCCAATTAAGCGGGCACAATGGGTTTACCATGCCAAATGGAGAATTACTGGCAACCGTTGCTCCAGGCCGGGGCAGGCGACAAAAGCCATGGTGACAGTGACGACGCACTGTTTCGGCATGGATCCCAGCATGAATAGGATGGCGCCAGTACCCGTGAATGACAAAAGGAAAAGCAGCAGCGATGGACCGATGGTGAGAGTTCCGGTCAAAACGTCTTGTACATCCTTTCTCGGCACGGTCACGGCTCACGTGCAGGAGACCCTGCGAGCCACGACACCTCGGCCGCGCGTCCAGCCAGAGCCAGGCCGGCGTGCATGCGAGACACGCGCCGCCGCGCTGCTGCGGCGGCTCGGGTGTCCGGCAACGCGCGCGCGGTGCGCCATGGACGAGCAGCCGGCCGCCGCAAGTCACCGGAAGGAAGTGCAGAACCGGAGGCAAACACAGTTCATTTCCACCCGGCGCACGGCTGCTCGACGCGAGCCCACGGAAGGAATGTGCGCCCGCTGCCGCTGGCCGTCGCCCAGACCAGTTTCCGGAGGGAAGAAGCATGGAAGAATGCCATTGGATTTGGGTTGGGAGGCCACTCCTGCGCTGTGATGTCCGTTCCTTGCCTTGCCGCAATCGCACATTGCACGGCTGGCCTTGCTGGTGCGGTGCATGCCCTCCACTAATGTCTACCGCTGCCACCAACAGCACACCGAGGAAAATAATGCGATAGGGGAATATGATTAGCCCAGGAGAACAAAACGGTGCGTGCGTGCTTAGGTAGTCGCCGTGGGTGGGGCCCTGGTCGACACGGATTAGCACTACTGCCCGATAAAGAACATGGATATCTGATTTTATAATCAGCAGTGGGTGTGGCTGTAGTATCCTAGATTAATTCAAGTGGTGATTGGTCGTATTAGAGGAGATTACATTCTTGTGTTTGGATATGTGTTAGTGGGGAATACCGCACTGCGGCACTGATCAGATGTTAGAGCATCTTCAATCTCGTTTCCTGCACGCAGTGGCGAAGGACGAAATTTTTTTGAGGTCGGACGAAATTTTAAATCGTAAAAAAATGACGTAAAAGAATAAACTGTTTTGACACATTAATAGTTTATATGATGGTAAGCGTAGTCTCTCAGTAATATGGTAATAGCAACATGTTTAAATATAAGTAAAACCTACAAACATACCGATAATGAAGGTTTAATGCCGTCTAGAAGTTCCAGGCAATGGCAAAGCTCTACATAAAATACATTAGTTTGCTCATGTTACCGAGCTCACAATTCACAAATTTAAATTTTATCCAATTGATAAAAACATCTACAATTATACCTCCCCCTTTAGCTGCAGCGTTCTTTCCTTTCTTGTCCATCTTGGTTCTTCTCGAATCTCGACCACAAAATCACAACGATAAACTCTTCGAACTTTAAACTGCAAAATCTCGTAGAAACCTAGACAGGCGCCGGGTGATCTGTATTTTGTAGTCTGCAGCAGAATAGCAGTAGGCGGTTAGGGAAGTGCGGACGGAGGCACAATAAAAGACGTCGAGGAGGACAGAGAGTCGGAAACCCGGAGTGCTGTATCCAGTATCCTGCCGCGTACTCGGTACTCACCTGATCCGGTGATCGCGTCGAAGAGACGAAGACGAACACGCGGCGGCCGGCTGTTTCCCCGGGGGCACGCGAGATGCGACCGCAGGTGGTTTTCGGGGAGGCTGGAGCGATCTCTTCCCGTAGGGTATATGGCGTAGATCGCACATCCGGCCGTCCGACCCAGCTAGGTACCAGCCCACTTCGTCCCTTAGAGCCCATTTCCTCTTTTTCCTTTTGTTATTTCTTTAGAAACGAACAGAACTTGTACAAAACTGTTTGTATGTGTATAGAACTATAGATGCATATATATATGCGATTTTTTGCAACAAATCAAGGTAGGGCAGATGCCATACCTTGCCCAAAGGGGAGCTCCGCCCCTGCCTGCACGGCGTACGTGGGCTGTGGCATAAGTGGCTGTCTATGGGGACTAGGAGAGTAAATGGAAGGATAATTTTCGCATTGAAGCTGGTCTTGAATCTGTTTTAAGTTATTTATATTCGATTTTAAATAATTTAGCGGATAAGGATATCCGATTTTAAAATGATGCTCCAAATAAGATATAAAGTATAGTATAGCAAGTAGCACGTGGATATGGATTATCCGGAATGTAAATACGATAATATGAAGATTTTAAACTGGATAATCTGGTTTTTCAGTCAAAAGTCAAGACCAATCTCACAAGGTTAGTAGTAATTCGGTTGCCAAATTTATTTGACAAGCATGTTTACCTCTAAACTTCTATCAATCCTTGAGTTTTAGCATATTGCGTCTCTTTTTTTCTTCCAAGACTGAAAGTTTAAATCTCTCAAAATTTGCAAGAACTATAATTATGTGCCGATGAGAGCATACTGTTGGATAATTAGGCACAATTTCCATGATTAATTCCAGAATATAAAACATGATGACAGCAACTACTAATATGTGAAACTCAAACATACTAGATGCATTAATTAACACGAGTAGCAGCAGCACAAACGGTAAAGCATCCATCGCTAAACAGATCAATATATGTCGCACGTACCGATCTGGTGGAGGTGGCGGTGGAGGTGTAGCAGATGATGTCGCAGCAGTAACGTTGTTGATGACAACGTGGTTGACGACAGGGACGACGGGTCGAAGTAGACGGCGTTGAAGACGACGGTAGGCAGCACCGCCCGACTTGGACGGAAGGCGACCCGTGATGAAGAACTGGAGCAGTCGCGCAGAGCGCTTCCCAAAAATCTAATTCGCCCTCTCCCGTACAGGATCGCAAGGACGAGTGGTTCCGGAGACCTGCTCTCCCGTTCGCCGATGCACGTCGGCGCGCGGGATGGAGTAGGGTACGATGGCGGCGCAAGCAGAGAGAGGTGGAAACCCTAACTCGTGTATTCAGTCTTTTTTCTGCGGTAGCCGGGCAAGAGACTGCGACGCGTCCGTCTAGGACTCTGTTCGTTTTCCTGAGCTGCAAAAAGTAAGGAAAGTCTCGGCTCGAGGCTCAATCCACTCACCACGAGCGCGGCGCGCGCGTCGTGACGTGTCGTGTCGAGTCGAGACGAGCGAGGAGGAGGAGGAGCGCGCGCGTGTAGCACTCCTATTCTCACTCACTTACTAGTGGTGGAACAACCCACCTTATAAGGTGGTCTAACTTCCTCCCAACTTTCCATGTGGGACTAAACTTCCCACCTCTTGCCACTCCCTAGTGAGCTGCCACCAACTTGGGCTCAAACTCACAAGGCTGCCACTAAGTGGGCTTTGAAATTTATAGGGAAAATCTGAAATCTATTATGGGCCACCAAATGTGGGCCCAATATTTCAACAATCCCCCACCAGATCTCAAATACCCATTTAGAGATTTACCAATACTCACTTGCTTGTTTATATACCGAGTGTTTCAGCGGAGACCGTTAAGTTGAACTTCCGCCTAGAACCTTAAGCTACATCCATTCACACTTGAACAATGGACTAAGCCTTGAATTGCAAGTTTTGCGTGAACAGGGTTTCACTCAAAGTCATAACCAGTACATGGCTGCCAGTAGCCTACCCCGCGGGTGAAGCATATGCGTCATACTTCGTGGTCTCTTCATGAGTTACCCAAATCTCATAGACTGCGACGTTTAACAATCAGACTCATATATGTGTGTTATTTCAAGAATGCTCTGTAGGACAGCATCTTTGCTAATATAGCCAACATAAACACATTAAGGCTTGTTGCCAACATGCCTTACAGCAATTGAGAGTTGTGCATCTTCACATAGAGAGGGTTACATAATACTCTCCTCAATTAAACCACTAGTTTGTTCTTCCCAGGTCCTAATTCACGGGATCTCCGATCACAAAGGTTGGGTTACCACTATGGTGTAACATCAACGGGTCTCAAACCCATCTCCCTCGATGCACTTTCTATCACATTACGTGATAGTCCCTTTGTAAAGGGATCTGCCGGGTTTTTGTCTCGTTTGAATATATGTAACAGCTTATTACTCCGGAGTTTCGCAATTTCTCGACGGACTTCAAACGTCTCTTGACGTGTCTTGATGACTTCGCGTTATCCTTAGAATTGTTCACTTTGACAATTACAGTTTGATTGTCACAATTCAAAAGGATTGCCGGAACAGGTTTTTCAACCACGAGCAAGTCCATCAAGAGCTCACGCAACCATTCCGATTCAACGAGTGGTTGTATCCAAAGCAGTAAGTTCTGCTTCCATAGTTGACCTCGTCAATATGGTTTGCTTGCAAGATCTCCATGACACTGCGCCACCTCCAAAGGTAAAGACATACCCGCTAGTGGTGTAGAGATCAGCTACATCAGAGATCCAATTCGAATCACTATATCCTTCAAGCACAACTGGATGCCCTGAATAGTGAATCCCATAACTCATTGTACCACATAGGTAGCGCATGACCCTATCAAGTGCATGCCAATGATCGATACCCGGGTTTGACATGAACCTACTCAACTTGCTAACGACAAAAGAGATGTCCGGTCTAGTCGCGCTCGCTAAGTACATGAGTGAGCCAACAATCCGAGAGTATCTCGGTTGATCTACGGCAATCCTCCGGTTCTTGCGTAATGTCACACTCGGGATCATAAGGTGTTGTAGAAGACTTGCTATCAATATAGCCGAACCGGCTCAAGATCTTCTCAACATAATGGGATTGCGTTAGAGTAATCCCACTCTCATTCTTAATAAGCTTGATGTTCGAATTACATCAGCTTCTCCCGGATCTTTCATATCAAAGCACTTTGACAAGAAAGACTTGACCTCGTGTATTACTTTCATGCTTGTACCAAATATCAGAATATCATCCACATACAAACACGAGTATAACACCTTCGCCCCCACCATGGCGATAGTAAACACACTTGTCGGCCTCATTGACAACAAAGCCTACGAAGTCAAAGTTCGTCAAACTTCTCATGCCATTGCTTAGGTGCTTGTTTCGAGGCCATATAAAGATTTCAGCAACTTGCACACCTTTCTTTCTTCACCTTTTACTACGAACCCATCGAGCTGATCCATATAGATTTCCTCTTCCAACTCTCCATTAAGAAAAGCTGTCTTTACGTCCATTTGATGAACGATAAGACCATAGGAGGCAGCCATGGACAGTAGTACTCGAATGGTGGTAAGTCTAGCGACAGGTGAATAGGTGTCGAAGTAATCTTCGCCTTCTCTCTGTGTGTAGCCTTTAGCTACAAGCCGCGCCTTGTACTTCTCAATAGTACCATCAGGTCTTAGCTTCTTCTTGAACACCCATTTGCAGCCCACAGGCTTGCATCCATGGGGTCGTTCTGATAGCTCCCAAGTTCCATTAGAAAGAATCGAGTCCATCTCGTTATGGATAGCTTCTTTCCAGATCATCCGCATCCGGAGATGCATATGCCTCTGCAATGGACGTGGGAGTATCATCCACAAGGTACACAATGAAATCATCACCAAAGGATTTTTCAATCCTTCGTCTCTTGCTCCGTTTAGGAGCTTCATTGTCATCCTTCTCAGTAACATTCTCATGTGATTGTTCAAAATACTCATTAGATGTACTAGACTCAGGGATTATCTCAGTAGAAATTCTAGCAGTGCTATGCATATCTTTCATAGGAAATATATTCTCAAAAAATGTTGCATCACGAGATTCCATAATAGTATCAACATGCATATCAAGTACCTCGGATTGAACCACTAAAAATCTATATCCTACACTCCGCGGAGCATAACCTAGAAAGATACAATCCACTGTCTTTGGTCCGAGTTTGCGCTTCTTAGTGATTGGAATATTGACTTTCGCCAAACATCCCCATGTGCGCAAATACGAAAGTGATGGTTTTCTTCCAGCCCACTCCTCGTAAGGGGTTTTATCTTTATTCTTGTTAGGAACTCTATTCAGGACATGACATGAAGTCAATAAAGCCTCCCCCCACCATGCCTTAGATAAACCAGCAAGTGGCTAACATGGAATTCACCAAGTCGGTCAGCGTGCGGTTTTTCCTCTCGGCAACCCCGTTTGATTGGGGTGAATAGGGAGGCGTCCTCTCATGAATAATGCCATGTTCCTCACGGAATTCATCAAAGATTTTAGGAAAATATTCGCCACCACGATCCGACCTAAGACGCTTGATCTTTCTCTCTAGTTGATTTTCAACTTCGGCCTTATAAATTTTAAAGTAGTCTAAAGCTTCATCTTTAGTTCGCAACAAATAAACATAGCAAAATCTAGTCGCATCATCAATCAATGTCATGAAATATCTCTTTCCACCTTTTGTCAACACACCATTCATCTCGCATAGATCGGAATGTATGAGTTCTAGAGGTGCCAAGTTTCTCTCCTCGGCCGCCTTGTGAGGCTTCCGAGGTTGCTTTGATTGCACACAACTATGGCACTTAGAACCTTTGGCAATGGTGAAATTCGGAATTAAACTTAAACTGGATAGCCGAGACATTAAACCAAAATTAATGTGACATAAACGAGAATGCCAAACACCGGTATCATCACTAACATTGCCACAAATATGGTTCACGGACTTATTACTGAAATCGAAAGCGAAAAGCGGAACAAGCCTCCGCACTCATAGCCTTTACCAATAAATTGTCCAAACTTGGAAACAACTACTTTATTCGACTCTAAAACAACCTTAAACCCATCTCTCGCATAGAAGGGAGCCGCTAACGAGATTCTTGTTCATAGTAGGGACATGCTGCACGTTCCTCGCTGCACGATCTTCCCCGAAGGGAACTTCAGATCTACCGTGCCAACACCACGAACAGAAGCATGTGACCCATTCCCCATCAAGACGGAAGAATCCCGGGCGACCTGGTAAGAAGTGAACATGGATATGTCAGCACACACATGAACATTAGCACCTGTATCAATCCACCAACATGGATATTGAAATACCGAAAGAACAGTAAAGAGATTACCGTACCCATCAGCATTGCTAGCGGTCACCGTGTTGACTTGCCTCGCCTTTTTCTTGCGGTCTGCCCTCTCCGGACAGTCCTTAGAAAAGTGGCCAGTCTCTCCACACGTAAAGCAACTCAGATCTGCTTTGTTTATCATCTTCTTCTTCTTGAAGGTTGTAGTCTTCATAGGCTTATTGAAGGAGGGCTTGTTATTCCCTTTGTTCTTGCTGTAGGGTTTCTTCTGCACCATGTTGGCGCTAGACTGACCCTCTCCTTTCTCGGCATTATCCTTAGCCCGAGCTTTCTCCTCAACATCAAGAGATGCTATCGGATTTTCAACCGATATCTCCTGTCTCTTGTGTTTGAGAGTTGTGGCAAAGTTCCTCCATGAAGGGGGCAACTTAGCGATGATGCATCCAGCCACAAACTTGTCGGGTAAGGCACACTTAAGGAGTTCAAGCTCTTTCGCAATGCACTCGTATCTCATGAGCTTGTTCGACTACGTAACGGTTGTTAACCATCCCGATGTCATGAAAGCTCTCCATGATGTACAGTTCATCGCTCGCATCGGTTGCACCGAACTTAGCATTCGAGTGCATCCCGGAGCTCTTTACCATCTCGTTAAGTGCATGTACACATCACACGGACGATCAGCAAGAATACTTAGAACGCATCCGACGAAGAGAGTATTGTTTTCCTTGAACTTGTTCCGATCTTGGTCGGATATAGTTCCTTCGGGTAAACCATCGGTAACTTCGAACACTTTCGGATGAGTAAGCCGGAGCATGGCCTTATACTGCCACCTCTTAAAGTGCACACCGGTAAACTTATCCGGCCTCGGTGCATCGGAAAAACCAGCCATTGTTAACTCAGGAAATTGCCTACAATTAGGTTTTTGGATTGTTGGATAATTAGGCACAATTTCCATGATTAATTCCAGAATATAAAACATGATGACAGCAACTACTAACATGTGAAACTCAAACATACTAGATGCATTAATTAACACGAGTAGCAGCAGCACAAACGGTAAAGCATCCATCGCTAAACAGATCAATATATGTCGCACGTACCGATCTGGTGGAGGTGGCGGTGGAGGAGTAGCAGATGATGTCGCAGCAGTAACGTTGTTGATGACAACTTTGTTGACGACAGGGACGACGGGTCGAAGTAGACGGCGTTGAAGACGACGGTAGGCAGCACCGCCCGACTTGGACGGAAGGCGACCCGTGATGAAGAACTGGAGCGAGCCGCGCGAGCGCTTCCCAAAAACCTACTCGCCCTCTCCCGTACAGGATCGCAAGGACGAGTGGTTCCGGAGACCTGCTCTCCCGTTCGCCGATGCACGTCGGCGCGCGGGATGGAGTAGGGTACGATGGCGGCGCAAGCAGAGAGAGGTGGAAACCCTAACTCGTGTATTCAGACGCGTCCGTCTAGGACTCTGTTCGTTTTCCTGATCTGCAAAAAGTAAGGAAAGTCTCGGTCGACGCGACGCGACGTGACGTGTCGAGTCGAGACGAGCGAGGATGAGGAGGAGCGCGCGCGTGTAGCACTCCTATTCTCACTCACTTACTAGTGGTGGAACAACCTACCTTATAAGGTGGTCTAACTTCCTCCCAACTTTCCATGTGGGACTAAACTTCCCACCTCTTGCCACTCCCTAGTGAGCTGCCACCAACTTGGGCTCAAACTCACAAGGCTGCCACTAAGTGGGCTTTGAGATTTATAGGGAAAATCTGAAATCTATTATGGGCCACCAAATGTGGGCCCAATATTTCAACACATATATCAGACTATTTTTGTTTCCGGCTCTAGCCCGTTCTATTTCTTCTTCGAATCCGCAGTCCGGTATATCCGCATTTAAATCCGAAACCAGTCAAAATTCGATCTGAGTTGAGAAAAATATATGGTAAAAAAATATGGTATGAGCAAAAATCGATCCGTTCCAAACAGTTTACACCTCTAACGAGGACATCACTGCCTAGCCTCATCCTCCATAGAGTGCCCCCAATAAGTTATGGACCTTAACTTTTAAAATTTGAAAATTATGAAAATAAAAAATATATATTCTTGGCCATAATTTGACGGACCCATCAACAAAACGTTGCCAAGTCAAGCCACACATATCACAACGCCGCATGAATATAATGGTAATGATATGGAAGAGAGTCGTCTTTCGTTGGTGTTGACGCTGGCGTCGGTTACGACTCTTAGATGGAAGAAGGATCTTCCGTTGCCGATGTTGGCACCAGTACCCTGCTTCGTTGCAAGATAGCGGACCGCTCCTCCATGTACAACTCCTTCGTATGAGGTCCATGTTCGAGGTGTCGGCTCTTCATATCTCTGGCAGCCTTACCTGATTGCACCCTCTTTGATTGTGCCGCCACAACAATGTCCACCTTTGCCTTCCTGTTTCCGAAGGGGAATCCTGCCGATCCCATTGTCGCCTTCAAGGGGTCATCTTTGTCGTCGCCATTTTAGCGTCCTCCCTCCAAACAATCCACCATTTCGCGCAATCTTGGAGTTTTTAGAAGTAATGCATTAAGGTGAAGGGTTTTTCCTTGTTGAGTCATTTGAACACGTTGTCGGGCATGATAAACTAAGCAAAAAAAGAAACATATCAATCTATAGCCGAGGCGTAGAATGCCAAATGGAACAACAAAAACACTTATGTGATCTTGAGGACAAATTCCGTCATCGGGATGGACAAATTCCACTCTTTATCCATATGCCTCAACTCATACTTCCCGAATACTCAATCCCATCTTTATAACCACCCATTTACGCAGTGGTGTTTGATGTAATCAAAGTACCCATTCGGTGTAAGTGATTTACATGATCTCATGGTCAAAGGACTATGTAACTATGTATCGAAAGCTTATAGCAAGATGAACTTAATGACTTGATCTTATGCTACGCTTATTTGGGTCTGTATCCATTATATCTGTCGTCGTGGTGAACAGACAGATGCCATAGGATGGCTTAAGTTGGGGCCGAATGGACGCAAGAGGATTCGGGGGAGGGTTTGTGATTAGATGGGATGAACTTCCGGATGGTTTCCTCAAGAACTTAGCCAAAGCTAGAGGTTGAAGAAGAAAGACATAAGGAAGAACTCGCTCTAGATCATCATCTTTATTGATCTCAACAGGCTACAAGTTTCTTAGTACAGGTTCTCCTAGACCTAGCTCTCTTCGTGCGTCTCAGTGCATGCCCGTAAGAGGGGCTGCCCCCTCTCCTTATATAGGGGAGAGGTGGCTTACAGGGCAAGAAACCCTAATGGCATCTTTGACTAGACAAACTACTTTACAAAGCTACTTTAATCATAGAAGACACCGGAGTCCTCTTTAATCGGGGACGCTCGACGTCCTCCGGCTTCTTTGACCATCATCCTTCTCTTTATCGTCGACCCTTCGTCTAAAGTTACTTTGCTTAGCTCATCTTTGTCTTCTAGCTCGGAGAGAATCTTTGACCAGTCCTGCCGACTCTGCTCGTTCTTCCGGTGACCCGGTATCTTCTTACCTGGTTCCGGCATACCCGTCTTGGGGATACCGGCTTAGCTTCACTTAGCTAAGTTCTTATCCTTAAGCTCCGGTATGAACATTAAACCGGTATCTTGATGGCTCAAATCATCCGGTTTGGCATGCCTTTGGCATACCGGGGGTCATCCCCCCAACATTAGTCCCCGAAGCTGGTATAGTCTGGCGGATCCTATCCAACAGACCATGCCAGGTTCTTTCTTTTTAGGATACCGGTTTAATCTATCCGGCCTTGGGCTTGGATCCGGCATCTTTGCCCAGATCATCGCTATCTCTTCTCCTTAAGGCATTATCCGGCGTCTTATCCTCCGGCATCTTAGTCATTAAACACTTCCTCGGCGACGTCGAGAATATCTCGGGCCCCGCGCCTGTCAGCGACATGCGCACTGTGACTGACGCGCCAGTGTCAGGGGTCACTTCCCTTCGACTTCTGCGCGCGCATTAACTGCCTCACAGCGAATCCCAACCGCTTCACTGGATCTGTGGGTGCCTCCCTACGGCTTATTACTTTCTCGCGTGTATCACCGTGCCACGTGGCGGCCCGTGGAGCGAACCGTCGCAGCCCACGACCCAAACCACCGAGGCCCAGCGGTTTTCAGCCCACTTCTCCCTCTTCCTTTATAAGGGGGAGCCGCTTCTCCTTCTTCCTTTCTTCGCATTCTCCAGTTCCTCGCGCACAAGTGCTTCTCGCCTCTGCGCCTCCGCCGCTCCGCTTCGCCGCCTGAGCTCCGCCGCCCGGCGAACCTTCGATACTGCCTCGCCGGACGTCGCTGGACTTCGTCGCGCGAAGAGCTTCCGCAGCGCTTCTGCCCTCGCCGCGGCATTGGTGCTTCTCCGAGCTTCTTCTCACCTCGCCGCCGACGGACTACCTCGCCGGCCTTTGGCTCGTCGCTCCTCCGGCGAACCTCTTCCTCAACTACTCCGCCGCCTCAGGTTAGGCTTAATCTGGATTTTCTCCTCTTTTGCTTGCTTTCTAGATCTCGACTCGGTAGCGTATTTACTTCTTCTTTTTCTTGCTTTTTCTCTCTTTCGTAGATCTTCACGCGGGGGTGTCTTGTGGGATTCTTGTTTCTCTTCACCAAACTCCATGTCTAGTACGGAATCCTCCTCTACTTCTTCTTCTGCTTCTTCCTCTGCTAGCCGGCGTAGCAGATCTTCCGACGGGCTTACCGCTGATCTTGCCCAGATGGACGCCGAGTCCGGTAGCAATCGTGCATCCGGTAGTAACCAAGCATCCGGTAGTTCTAGCGAAGGTTCCGGTATGGATTCTTCCGGTATCACCCGTGGGGCCTGGATGGGTTCCAACGTTACTGAGTATGAGATTGACTGGCTATACCGGTCCAGGAGGATTCCGGAAGGAGTGACCTGCCGGCTTCCTCGCGACGAAATCAAACCGGTGCCTGAACCCGGTGAACGAGTTGTTTTTCTTGCTCACTTTGAGCGCGGGCTTCGGCCTTCCTGCGTCCGATTTCTTCCGGCGCTTTCTTGATTTCTACGAACTCCAACCTCATCATCTTCCTGGCAATGCCATTTTCTACCTCTCCTGCTACGCCACCTTCATGGAGGCTTACATCGGCATTCGTCCCACTCGTGAGACGTTCGCCCGCTTCTTTGCTCTTCGGATCAATTCCGTTCAGGGCAAGGATATTCCTAAACCCAAACCCCCGTTCAATGCGGGTCTTGCATCATCGGCTCCCGTCAAGGGAGCCCCTTTTAAGTTCTCCGGTCTCGAGTCATGCCGGCTATGGCAAGGGACCTTTTTCTATGTGAAGAACAAGGGCGCCCGGACCTCATCAACTTGCCGCCCTTCAATCCGGCGCCGCCCTCGAGGGCCAATCGGAGCTACAATCCGAAGGACTCTCATATTGAGACCAACCGGATTATACGCTTTATGAAACAACCGATGAAGGACACCAACATCCGCTCCGATGATATCATCCGCGCCTTTATCTCGCGCCGGTGCTTCCGCTCAAGCGCCGCATGCACAAGATGAGCGAGATGTATGGTCCCGGTGATCCTACAAAGATCACCGGAATTCCTCTTAGCAAGAAGGACGTTGTCCTCAAGGCCGGCCAGATCTGTCAGTCCGCCATGCCGGAGGATTGGGAATGGGGACTTCGGCCTCTTAGTTCCACTAACCCCCCGACCCAAGAAGTAAGAAATTACACAACTCGGGTCGGCGTTCCGGTAACTTTTTCATTGCGATTAACCTCTTTCTATCTTTCTTGTTCTTTCAGGCCAAGGACCGTTTCCCCGGCATCTTATCTGACCGACGAGGTCCTGCCCAGAAGCGAGGTTTGGACAAGTTCGACCCCGACCCCGTCATCTCCTGGAAAGATCTGAAGATGGGCAAGACCGCAGCCTCGCGTCTTGGCAGGTCCCCGCTGACATGGGCATACCCTTCGGGTACCCATTATTAGTATACCTGGCTCGGCCCAATATGGAGAAGACCAAATATGGAGAAGGCCCAACAAGGCAACCCGAAGAAGTAGTCGACTAGGACTCTTGTAAAACCCTAGGCTGGTTGCATATATAAAGCTAGCCAGGGCACCCGAAAGAGAGAGGCCAACAGATAGGCAAAATATAGACAACATAGCTCCGCTTACGGCGGCACCCTGTAAACACATCTATGATCATATACTGGATTGCTAGCAGCACGTAGGGATCCTCCACCGAGGGGACCCGAAGTTGGGTACGTCGTGTGCCTAATCTCGCTCCCGGAATCTCCATCGTCGCTCTCTCCCGAAACCCAAGTCTACAATACGTAGGCATTGCCGAGGTGATCCCTCGTCAATTGGCGCCGTCTGTGAGATATGGCGACGCTGGATTTCGTTATCCGGGCGGGATCATCGGATTCATCATCAACAAGCATTCAGATCGGATCGCGGATGTATCAGCGCACGGAATTACTGTCAAAGGAAAGAAGAAGAAGAAGTGTCAGGTCTCGAGAAGAAAAGGCAACCCGACGTAATCGGTGCATCAAGTCCAAGAAAATTTGACCTGCCAAAAGGAGTCCATCAATCATACCAAGCCGTGGCGTGGTTTTGTCCTTTGGCAGCTCCGGTCAAAGTGGCAAGATTGTGCCTATCGTGTAGAAAAAAGAAGGAGGCGATCTACTGCAATGAAGTTCAGGCTAAAATTCTCACGTGAGTTTCCAAGCGAAGCAAAAAAAAAAAAAAAAAAAAAAAAAAGAGATTTGGTGGATTCATGAGTTTCCAAGCGAAGGAAAAAAAAGAGACTTGGTGGATTCGTTCCGTTCGGAAATTCATCTTCGCGGATTCGTCATCCGATACAAAGGCTTTCAGATCGGAACAAGCTCCGATTACTTTCGGCACGTGCAGTCGCATACTCGAGGGCTCGCCCGCCGTGAACCCGACAATGCGCACTGGTCTCGTCCGGGGCTCGCCCGCCGCGAACTCGGCGATTCTCTCCTACATGCCGACTACTTCCACCGTGTCAAGTATTTTTGGCTACACGTCGCGCGGATCCGCCGCATTGACTACGTCTTCTTCATCGAGCACTTCCGGCCAAACGCCGCGTGATTACGCATCGCGTCCGAGGCACGACTTGCGTCCACATCGGCTCCGACACACCCGATAAAAAGCTAAGTTCTCCTTTTCCTCCAAGATCCAATTATTTATTTAATTTCGCCATACCCGAATACTCGGGGCTATGGCATTGCAATACTACAGCAAATACACCTGACATTTGGGGCTGCGCCATTACTTCGTTACCACAAATATACTCGGTTACTTGGTGAATTTCTTTTCTTCGGTTCTGGATATATATTCTTCGGCTCAGTGAAATTATTTTCTTCGGCTCAGTGGAATTATTTTCTTCGACTTAGTGGCTTTATCTTCTTCGGCTCAGTGGATATAATTTCTTCGGATTATTAGATTGGTTTTCTTTGGTTAATAATTGGTTTACTTATACAATATTATCCGATGCATTTCCGGGTCAATGGATTCATCTTCTATGGTTATTACTGGAACTATTTTCTTCGGCTCAATGGATTCATCCTCTATGATATCAACGGATTCATCTTTTATGGTTACTACTGGATTCTTCGGGTCAATGGATTCATCCTCTATGATATCAACGGATTCATCTTTTATGGTTATTACTGGATTCTTCGGGTCAATGGATTCATCTTCTATGATATCAGCGGATTCATCTTCTATGGTTATTACTGGATTCTTCGGGTCAATGGATTCATCCTCTATGATATCAACGGATTCATCTTTTATGGTTATTACTGAATTCTTCGGGTCAATGGATTCATCCTCTATGATATCGGCGGATTCATCTTCAATATATGATTCATATTTGATGGTGCAATCTTTAGTATGGATTCATCTCGAGTACTTCATGTCGGACTTCATCTTCAGTATTTCATCCTTAATGGCCTTCTTTCGGCGACACGGATAATACTCGAGGGCTCGACAACGACTTCGCCCCGAGTAACAACTGTGACACGGCGTCTAAGCAACAATCATGACATCACCCCAGCAGTGCTCGGGGGCTCGGTTATCTCTTCATCAACAATTTGGTGGTATCCACTTTCGCTAATTTGGTGGGTTCTATTTCGGCTCGACTATTTCGCTGCACTCGAAGACCTTCATCGCGCATCGACTCCGTTGTGCCCAATAAGAGAAAGCCGACAAAATTGTCTACAAGAGAGAACCCAACGAAATTGTCAAAAGGGAGAACTCGACGAAATTGTCTTCAAGAAAGAACAGAACCCGAAAAATTATCTTCAAGAAGGTCCCGAAAAATTATCTTCAAGGAGGTTCCGAAAAATTATCTTCAAGAAGGTCCCGAAGAATTATCTTCAAGGAGGTCCCGAAGAATTATCCTCAAGGAGGTCCCGAAGAATTGTCCTCAAGGAGGACCCGAAGAAATTTTCTTCAAGAAAGAACTCGACAAAATTTTCATCAAGGAGGAAAAAAAAAGAGAGAGATGGACAAATCTTCGGGTTCATTGACTCGTCATATTGTTCCGAGCAAGAGCATCGGTGATGTACCCGACAATATAGAAGAACCAATATATTCGGCTGTCTTATCAAGCCCGAGAGAAAAATAGAAGAACCCGCAAAATGGGTCATTGCATCAGCCGAACAAGGCACTTGACAAAATATTCTCAGAGCGCCAAAGTTGCGAACAATCTCTGAATGCCGCAAAACTCTGCGAAGGTAAGACCCTAGATCCGTTCTGTGTGGCGTGGCATCGCCAAAGACTGCGCTCTGCTACTTTTATCCGTATCAACAGATACGAAGAAAAATCCTAACGGACGCGTTAGGTACCCGATAAATATGACTGGGACTCGACAGAATGGTAAGACCTTAAGCGGCACCTGTCGAAGTTTACACCAGTCATCCCGAGATCATGTCCAGGGACGTGATCTTGAAGTAGGTTTTTGCGGATTGCCACTAGAGCAGTTAACTAGTACCCGATCCGTCGATGAACTAGCCCCAATTACCATTATCCCCGTACAATATAGATATGGATGTCAAATAAAAATAGCAACGGCCCGGAGTTGATAAAAAGAGGGGCTGCGCCAAGTTGTTTATCGAGTAGTATAACTTGAGCCTATGCCTAGGTGCAAGCACCTGCTCATAGGCTCGGGGGCTACTCTTATCGAGAGTATTGTTCACCCTCCCGATAAGATACAAGAAAGAGGAAAAATTGTGGTGTCGATTAAAGCAAGTTGAGCCTACACCCAAGTGCAAACACTTGGCTGTAGCCTCGGGGGCTACTCCCATCGGGAGCGCTGGTCGCGCACCCGACAGAAAAATAACTTCGACAACATCTATGACAATCAAGCTTTGTAGACTCAACTCGATTCTACGACTCGAGTGGAGCCTACTCCCATCGGGAGCACATGGATTTCATCAAATCCTCCCGTAAATATAGTTAAGTTCTTCATCGAGTAGTACAACTTGAGTCTATGCCCAAGTGCAAGCACTTGCACATAGACTCGGGGGCTACTCCCATCGGGAGCGCTGCCGCGCACTCGATAATTTCAAGAATCGTCGACATCATCTACGCTACACATGATCTACGACATGGACCTCGCCTTGTATTTTCTTCGACTCCGGAAATGGTTATGCTTAGAGTTTCTACGCAAGTCTTCGACTTCCCTATAAACTCGGGGGCTACTGACATGGGCATACCCTTCGGGTACCCATTATTAGTATACCTGGCTCGGCCCAATATGGAGAAGACCAAATATGGAGAAGGCCCAACAAGGCAACCCGAAGAAGTAGTCGACTAGGACTCTTGTAAAACCCTAGGCTGGTTGCATATATAAAGCTAGCCAGGGCACCCGAAAGAGAGAGGCCAACAGATAGACAAAATATAGACAACATAGCTCCGCTTACGGCGGCACCCTGTAAACACATCTATGATCATATACTGGATTGCTAGCAGCACGTAGGGATCCTCCACCGAGGGGACCCGAAGCTGGGTACGTCGTGTGCCTAATCTCGCTCCCGGAATCTCCATCGTCGCTCTCTCCCGAAACCCAAGTCTACAATACGTAGGCATTGCCGAGGTGATCCCTCGTCACCCGCCGGAGCCCGCTGGTTCGTCCGACGACCTGACTATGTTTGAGGTAGCTTCTCTGTTTGATCTCTCATATTTTACCGTTCTTGATCCTCTGTAGATCCCTCCTCAACCGGTACCAATCCGCAGATTCACGAGCACGTGGCCCCGCTGGATGCCGAGGTCGGCAATGAGTTTGTGGACAAACTCATGGCCCACGGCCAGAAGAACAAAGCTCCGGCTCCGGACGCCGGCTCCAGCCATGTTCCTCCTGCCAAACGCCTCCGGACGGAAGTCGTTGGGGGAAAGCAAGTAGGCACAAGGCGTTACAAGGGCAAACAGATGCCCACTTCCTCCGGGTAAAACCCGTTTCTTCGCTTTTCTCGTTTCGTTGTGCCTAGTTCTTTTCCGGTTACTTTTTCCAATTCTCTCCTTTTCTCTTTTTCAGCCCTGCGCTCAAGCTTGGGCCCAGGTCCGAGGACTCTGCCGGCTCCGTTGGGGCCTCAACTCCTCCTCCTCGCTCAAGCCCGACACCATCTGGTGCCGGCAACATTTCTGCCTCCCCTCCGGGGGGCACCACAAGTTCGGGGCGCGCGGCCCCCAAATCTCCTGACCACCGCGCGGAGGACCTTACCTCCCCTCCAGAGATCCAAGATACCGGCGCCAGCAACATCGGCGCCGATGAAGAAGCTGCCGGGCGGTCGGAACCTTTGGTTCCTTCCGTCCAAAAAGAAAAGAAGAAGAAGAAGAAGAAGAAGAGTTCGCGCTCTTCCCCCTCCAAGGCCGTGCCGGAAACTTCCGCGCCGGCATCCTCCACCTCAACACCAGAAACTGCGGCGCCTGACGCCACGCCAATTCCTCCGCCGGAAACTCCTGTCCCGGAGGCGACGCCAACTCCTCCGCCGAGCCAAGGACCCCTCGCAACCACGCCGATGCCGCCGCCGGCAGCCCCCAAGACCATCAAGCGCCTCAAGCCGGGGGAGTCGCGCGGGAAGGCCATGGAGGCGCTCAGCGGCTCGCGGTCCTTGGTGCTGCATGTCGGGCCTGCCGCCGCTGCGGTCTCGGAGAAACCTACCGGCCTGCTTGGCCGGATTACTTCGTTCAAGCGCGACGGCCGAGAGCTGGGGCACCTGCTGCCTTATGCGGAGCAGTGGAACGCCGCGGACATGTCCAAGGCGACCCGCGGCTTGGGCAAGGACCGGCTACCAATGCCAGACCCTGCCGGTGAGCGAAGCTCGGAGGAGCACTTCATGCGGCTACGCCGGGCCGTCAAGGAGCTGGACAGTGCGTGGTTTGACGCCACGAACAACTTGATGGTAAGTTCTTCAAGGACGGTTTCATCTCTTTGACTTACGTTGATTTCTCTTTTTCTGGTTTTCTCATATCTTTTCCTGAACTTTCAATGTTATGCCGGTTTCTCCCTTGCTGAATCATATCCATTCTCCCAGTCCCCGAGTTCGGGGTTAAGAACTTTGTTCTTAGCGCTAAACTTTACTTAGAAACGCGCGAAACCGGCATTGCCAGTCCCCGAGTTTCGGGTTAAGAACTTTGTTCTTAGCGCTAAACTTTACTTAGAAACGCGCAAACCGGCATTGCCACTCCCCGAGTTTCGGGTTAAGAACTTTGTTCTTAGCGCTAAACTTTACTTAGAAACGCGCAAACCGGCATTGCCAGTCCCCGAGTTTCGGGTTAAGAACTTTGTTCTTAGCGCTAAACTTTACTTAGAAACGCGCAAACCGGCATTGCCAGTCCCCGAGTTTCGGGTTAAGAACTTTGTTCTTAGCGCTAAACTTTACTTCTCACACTTGTCTCCTTTGAACAGAGCACCGCGGACGCCCGGAAGAAGCTCTTTGAGGAGCTCTTGTGGGAGCATCGGGACCTTGCGGAGGCTCACAGCCAATGCCAAGGTTAGTTTTCTTTTTCTTCTTCCGACATCTTTTTACCGAGAAGTTTTCTTCTTTCTTTGTTATTTACTAGCTTTCCGCATAACAGCTGTTCCGGAAGCCTCGCTTGAGGCCCTCAGGGTCCAGGTTGCCGCCCTCCAAGGTATCGTTTTTGCTTTTCCGGTTAATCCGTTGTTTCCTCATCCATCAACTACTGCTTTACTGACACTCTTCCTTCCGTTGTGTAGGCGAAAAGGAGCAGCTCATCCGGCAGCAGCAGGAGGCCCTTGACGCCCAGAAAACTAGCTTCCAAGAGCTTAAGGAGCAGGCTATGCAGGCCCGGCTCCAACATGAGCAAGAGCTGAAGGACGCCAAGGCCGCAGCCGAGGCTAGGCTGGCAGAGGTCGTGGAGGATTCCTCGAACTCCAACGCCGTGTTGCTGACGGAGCTGGAGGAAGAGAGGAAGGCGCGGAAGGCTGCGGAGCACCGTATTGAGGTCATGACCACTGATCATAAGGAATATGATCGGCTGGTTATGCAGATTGACGCACTGTGTCTCCGTAAGTCTTTGTTTTGTCCCTTCTTTCGCTTATAAGCCTTACTTTCCGAAAATGCATCCAAGTTTCTTTTCCTTTCGGCAGACCGTTTTCCGGTATCTTAAGCTTATTTTCTGCCCTTCTTCCCGTAGAACACTTCCCGGACTCCCAGGCACATGCTGTGAAGAAGGTGATGGAGGATCGCGTGGCGCGGGAATTTCCCAATATGGACGCGCATTGGGATGGGTACGACTATCTAGTCGCCCTCTCTCGCTCGTGTTCAACATATGCGTTCCGTGGACCGGCTTCTTGTCGACCTTCCGGACGTCGCCATCCACCTCTTCAAAGTGCTGTGGCCTGGGGAAGCCATGCCGGCTAACATGACCCTCACCGCCAACCGGCTTAAGGAGGCAGGACCGCGGATCCGCGAGTGGCAGTGCTCTGCGGCTCGCGCCGGTGCCGATGTTGCGCTCGCGCTCCGCGTGCTCCTGGTATCCGGAGCTGGATCTGGACGCGCTCCTAGGCGTACGCGAAGGTGCTTCCACGGACGCGGACCCCGCTCTTACCGCGAAGCGGCAAGATCGGGCCTACCGGCTTGCCGAGTACGCCGAGGTTCGCACCTTCATCCCTCCCCCTCCTGGTGTCACGGACTACCTCCTTGATGAGGAAGAAGAAGAGGGAGATGAGGATGAGGATGCCGAGGACGCGCCGCCGGAAGCTCCTGAGGCCAGCCCTGCTCGCCATGAAGCCCCCGAGACCGGCGCTGCTCCGCCCGACGCCCCGCTGCCCGAACTATCGCAAGTGTTACCCGTCCCCGCTTGCCTCACCAGAAAACTCGTTAAATTCCACCCCGGGATGCCGGGGTTTATGATGTAAAACTTTAAACCTGCTTTTGGTTGTGGCACAACAGTTTATGCCGGTATGTTATACCGGTGTTAATTATCTTATGTTTGCCTTAGCATATTTGCTCATGGTTTTGCTTTTATCCTGTCATCGCAAAGATTTCTAGATCGTTTCCGCATCCAATTCGATGCATACTTGGTTCTTTTGCCTTGGCTCTGCCTGCCTTCTCTGGGCGTTCTTTGGCGTATGAGCACAAGGTTCTTTCACCAAAACAAGCATCTTCTTGAACTTAGAAATGACTCGAAATTTTTGCAAAAAACCGGTATAACCGGGGTTAGTTAAATTTTTCCGGATTGTTCTTTCCCGCTCGTCCTCTTCGCAGTTCATGTGCTTATCCCCTACCGGTCTATCTTGCTTGCCATGAAGCCGGTTTGCGGATAGCAGCAGAGTCGAAGACTCCGGTAGGGTTTAGCACACTACTAAACCGGAAAGAAAAAACGTTCAATAAGCAACCGGTAAACTGAAAAAATAGACAAGTTACATGCAACTTTAGTGGGGTAGTCCCCGAGATTCATTCGAGGTTCCGACATCTTTTATTCATAACATATAAGGTACAAAAAGGAACTTCTTACTCCACAACTTCAAGAGTAGAAAGGACGCAACAAGGCTACATTCCATGGACGCTTGGTATCCTCTCCGGACCTGTCCGCCTTTCCTTTCTTCCATTCCTGCGCATCAATTAGGTAGTAGGCATCATTGTGGAGAGCCTTGCTCACAATGAAAGGCCCCTCCCACGGCGGGGAAAGTTTGTGCCTGCCTTCAGTGCGCTGCACCAGGCGTAGCACCAGGTCTCCTTCTCGGAACACTCTTGGGTTAACTTTCCGGCTGTGATAGCGTCTGAGGTTCTGCTGGTAAATGGTTGTTCTTGCCAAAGCCAGCTCTCTTGCTTCTTCTAGCAAGTCCACATCGTTCTCTCGAGCTTCCTTTACCTCTTCTTCGTTATAGAGTTGCACCCTTGGTGAATCATGGAGAATGTCGGTTGGTATGACCGCTTCTGCTCCATAAACCATGAAGAATGGAGTGTACCCGGTAGACCGGTTTGGGGTAGTTCTTATGCTCCACAAGACTGATGGCAGCTCATCGAGCCAACACCCCGGCGATTTTTCAACTGCATCGATGAGTCTCGGTTTGATACCGGAAAGCACCAAAGCGTTTGTTCTTTCCACCTGGCCATTGCCTTGTGGGTGTGCGACTGAGCACAAATCCAACCGGATATTCTTGTCCTCACAAAACCTTTTGAAATCACCTTGAGCAAAATTTGTGCCATTGTCAGTGATGATGCTATGTGGGTATCCGTACCGCAAAATTACATCTTTCAAGAATTTAACCGCTGTGCGCCCATCACACTTTGCGATGGGTTTGACTTCTAGCCACTTGGTGAATTTGTCCACCATAACCAAGATATGGGTCATGTTTCCCTTGCTGTTTTGAACGGGCCAACCATGTCTAGGCACCAAACCGCAAACGGCCAAGTCAATGGTATTGTTTTCAAGCCGGAGGCTCGGGGTATGATTTTGCTTGGTGTACCTCTGGCACCCATTGCATTTTCTTACCATATCCTCCGCATTTTCCAAAGCTGTTGGCCAATAGAACCCATGCCGGAACACCTTTGCTACTAGCGCCCTTGAGGAAGCGTGATGTCCGCACTCTCCTCGGTGAATCTCCTCGAGCATCTCCTTTCCTTCTTCCGGTTCCACACATCTTTGGAGGACACCGGTAACACTTCTCTTGTACATCTCGCCATTGATGATGGTGTAAGCCTTGGACCTCCTTTGGATCCTCCTTGATTCATCTTCGTCAACCGGCAAGGTGCCGTTGACCAGGAATTCCTTAATAGGTTTAACCCAGGACGGAATCTCCCGAACTAGGAATACCGGTACGTCTATGTCCATGCTATCCGCCAGCATTGTTTCTTCCGGCACCGGCGCTGCAGCGGTCGATCTTACCGGAACAGTCCCCGAGCTTACCGGAACAGTCCCCGGGTTTCCTTCGTCGATATCCATTGGCACCATGTGTGACTCCGGTACAAAAATTGATTCCGACTCTGGACTTGGCTTGATTGATGGTACTCTCAAGTGTGCCAAGGCTATTCCGGGAGGAATTTCTTGTCTGGATGAGCCTAGCTTAGACAAAGCATCCGCAGCTTCATTTTCTGCACGCGGTACATGGTGAAATTCACATCCTTCGAAGAAGCCGGCAATCTTTTGCACGTGAAACCGGTACGAGGCCATGTTGGCATCTTTTGCGTCCCAATCTCCGGAACACTGTTGTACCACAAGATCTGAATCTCCATAGCAAATGATCCGGTGTGCACCAATTTCTTTTGCGACCTTAAGCCCATGGATCAAGGCCTCATATTCAGCGACATTGTTTGATGCCCTGAAATGTACTTGTAAAACATACCGGAGATGATCTCCCTTTGGTGAGGTTAGCACCACACCGGCACCTAGACCCTCTTTAAGCTTGGATCCATCAAAGTGCATTTTCCAGTATTCTAGTCTTTGATCCGAGGGCTTGTATTGCATTTCCGCCCAATCAACCAAAAAATCGGCTAAAGCTTTCGATTTGATGGCGTCTCTTCTTTCGTATACCGGAACATACGGTGATATCTGTATTGCCCATTTCGCAATCCTGCCGCTAGCGTCCTTGTTGCACATGATATCGGAGATGGGTGCTTCACTCACCACCTTCATAGGATGTTCCTCAAAGTAGTGCTTGAGCTTGGTAGCGGCCATGAACACGCCATAGGTCATTTTCTGGAAGTGCGGGTAGTTTTGCTTTGAGAGGGAGAGCACCTCGCTCAGGTAGTATACCGGCCTCTGGACGGTTTTTCCTTCCTCTTCTCTTTCTACCACCACAACAACACTCACGACCCGATTGGTTGCTGCTATGTATAGCAACATTGCTTCTCTTTCCAATGGCGAGGCCAATATTGGCGCGGTAGCTAACATCGTTTTCAGCTCCTTGAACGCTGCGTCCGCCTGAGGGGTCCAGACGAACTTATCGGATTTTCTCATTAAAGCATACAGCGGCAAGGCCTTTTCTCCTAACCTGCTTATGAACCGGCTTAGCGATGCTAAGCTTCCGGTAAACTTTTGTATGTCCTTCAGATCCTGCGGCACCGTCATTCTCTCAATTGCCCGGATCTTTACCGGATTGACCTCAATGCCTCGGCTTGAGACGAGGAAACCCAGCAGCTTGCCGGCAGGGACACCGAAAGTACATTTTGCCGGATTGAGTTTCATCCGGAACCTTCTTAGGTTATCAAACTTTTGCCGGATATCATCGATTAGGGTATCGTTTACCTTAGTTTTTATTACGATGTCATCCACATATACCTGCACATTCTTTCCGATTTGATCAAACAAGCATTTTTGCATACAGCGCTGGTACGTTGCACCAGCGTTGCGCAAACCAAAAGGCATAGTGATATAGCGATAAGCCCCGTGCGGGGTAATGAACGCAGTTTTTATTTGATCTTCCTTTTTCAAGGGGATTTGGTGAAAACCGGAGTACGCATCCGGGAAAGACAACAACTCACACCCAGCGAGTGGAATCAATCACTTGATTGATCCGTGGTAAAGGAAAAGGGTCTCTTGGGCAAGCCTTGTTGAGGTTGGTGTAGTCGATGCACATGCGCCACACCTTTGGAGCCTTTGCCTCCAGGTTCTCGTCCTTCTTCTTTTCGACCATCACCGGATTGGCTAGCCACTCAGTATGCGTGACCTCCACAATGAAACCGGCAACCAGCATCTTCGTCACCTCTTCTCCAATTATCTTCCTCCTATCTTCAGCGAACCGGCGCAATGGTTGTCGCACCGGCTTGGCATCCTTCCGAACGTTTAGAGAGTGCTCAGCCAGCTCCTCGGAACACCTACCAAGTCATCGGTAGACCGGGCAAAGATATTCCGATTCTCACGGAGGAAGCCGACGAGCGCGCTTTCCTATGCCTCACCGAGACCGGCACCGATACGAACGGTGCGCTCAGGGAAAGCCGGGTCCAGCACGATGTCCTTTGTTTCCTTTGTCGGTTTGAACGCTGGAGCGCTCAGACTTGCACTCATTGCCGCTAAGCTCAACTGTGAGGACTGAACTAGCGCAACAGCGGTTTGCATCCTTCTTTTTTCCTCCGCGATCACCAGCGATTCCGCTAGGTTCGATCCGGCGAATGTCGTTTCCGGTGAGATCTTGTAGTTTCCCACCACGAGTCGGAGGTCCACGAGGTGCCGGCATCTTCATCTTGAGATACGCCGTGTGGGTCGAGGCCATGAAGGCCGCCAGTGCCGGTCTCCCCAGCAAAGCATGAAACGTCACTATCTAAGTCCACCACCTCAAACTCAAGGTTTTCAACCCGGCAATTGTCACGTCCTCCAAACGACACATCCACCCGGACTTTTCCAACCGGTGCGCAGGATAAACCCGGAACGATTCCATGGAATGTTGTGTGCGTTGGCTGAAGCATGTTTTCTGTTATGCCCAGTGTATGCATGGTGTGCTTGTACATTATGTTTATGCTGCTCCCATTGTCTATCAGCACCTTTGCCGAACTTGACGCGAGTCGTGGGCCCCTTCATGATTGGGTCCACCACGAGAGCGTAACCACCCGGGTTCGGCATGATTTTAGGGTGATCCCGGTATGACCATGAGAGTTCCTGCTCTGACCACGGCATGTATTTTGGCACTACCGGCATCACTGCGTTCACCTCCATGGAACGACGGCGCAGGCTTTGCTTGTCTGTCGGCTCGGTTACGAACACGACACAGGCACACATCGTGGTCCTTATAGACGTTCCGGCCCAAGGGTGTCGGTGGAGGCGGTTGGCCGTAGCCTTCTCCCACCTGATTGACTTGCTGATACTGCTGCCGATTTTGCTGAGGGTGTACCGGTAAGGCGTTTGCCCCGGTAAGCGGCGGTGGTGGTGGTAGCTGCTGCTGACGCGGCATGTCCGGTGGTGGCATCATTGCATTGCCTCCTTGCCCTTGGGTGTCTTTTACCGCCGCCTTTTGCATCAAATACTTGGTCCAGGTACAATCTTTCGTCAAGTGGTTCGACGGGTGAGCCGGATTCGGCGTGTGCCACCGGCAAGGTTGATCCATGGCCGCTTCCATGGTGTATTTTGCGGGTTCTTGCCAGTTCTTTTTCTGGCCCCAGGGTTTCTTTTCGACCCACTGTTTCTTAGGACCAGCCCATGGCTGCGATCCGGTTCTTTGCCTCTGGCTGCCGCCGGCATCGAGTTTTCCTGCACCTGCAGCAACTTGCCGCGAGCCATACCTTCGATCCGGGAAATCTTCCCTCCTTTTGTTGTTCCGGTTGTCCCGCATCGTCGTTGAGGCGGGTTTGATTGTTCCGGCTCAGCTTGTATCGCCGGTTGCATTGGGTCTCCCAACGCGTAGTTTTCCGCCACACGCATCATCTCTGCCAACGTTGTTGGCATGTTCCTCTGCAGCCTTTGCCACAAAGGTGAACCTCGCCGGCATCCTTGGCTGAACCAAGCAATGGCCTGCGCTTCTATCACTCCTTCACAAGAGTTTCTGGTGGAATTCCACCGGGTCAGGTAATCCCGGTCTGTTTCTTGCGAGCGCTGCACGCATAAAGCGAGCTGTTGAGGCCTGTTTGGCCTTCTGTAGGTGCCGCTCGAAGTTGCTTACAAAAGCTTCCTCAAAGTCCAACCAGCCATTTATGCTTCCTTCCGGCAAGTTGTTCAGCCAGATTCTTGCCGGTCCTACTAGGAACGTCGGCACAATTCTCACGGCCCAACGCCGGTTTCCTCCTCCAGCTATGACTCCTCCGCCACCGGCAACGTATACCGCGGTCACGTAATCCGCGAGCCAATCTTCCGGCTTAGTGGTGCCATCGTATGTTTTGGTGTCACGGGGCAACTGAAAGTTGCGAACTGGTGGCGGCTCTTTCATGATCCTTGGGCCAAAGCATTTTGGACCCGGCGGACCCTCTGCTTCAATCATTTCAGACAGGTATACTCTGTCCAGACGGTGCCTCGCATCCCGTTCCGGCAAGTTTCTTTCTCCCAACCGCTCTCCCAAAGGTTTCCGGTAAGCGGTGAGTCTTGTTGAATCAGCTTCATCGTAACGTTCTGGTGCCGCGGCCCTTGTCTGCCGGTACCTTGGTGGATGCATCTCCTCATCATCATATGCTGCCCTTGCAGCCGGATAATTTTGCCCGGTTTCGTGTCTACCGGCATGATTGTTTCCGGCATAGCCTTCCTTGGCGTAGCCTCGTTCTGCCCCTTGGCTTTTTCTACCGGCATCGTGTTGCCCGGCTTGTTGTTTACCGGCAAGGACCGGATCGTATACGCTCATCCGCCGTGCGTTCACTTCTTTTTCTCTTCTTCGTCCGGATGGGGGGACGAGGCCTGCCCATGGGACTTGCTTCCGGCATTCTTTGTTGAACGCGCGGATTTTGAGGCTATAGCCTTGTTCGGCCTTAGCCACCGCTCAGCATTCTGCTGCTCTACGGCATCTAGCAGCTCTCGACACGCTCTTGTTGCTTTGTCGAGCCTCTCCGCAAGCGAGTCACACGGATCTACGGCAGCCTTAGCAGCTTTTATGGTTTTATCCGGGCTACTCGTACTTAGGTTTCTCTACAATGCTAACGGATGCGAGAGGTACTCTTGCCGGTAAGAACTTCCTTACGCAAATCCTGATCTAGATTGCGAGCCTTAAGCCGGTTTTCCGGTATCCTAGCAGCATGAGCGCTAACCGAAGCAAAGCCATGGGCAGCGTTATACTCACGTACGGTTAGGTTCAGCTCGCGCCGCGCCCTGACGACGTCCTTGCCGCTCTCGAGTATCTTCTGGCGCTGCGCCTCCAGCTCCGCCTGAGCCGTTGCCGGGTCGATGTTCTGCGCGATGGGCGTTGCCAGCACGTTCATCGCAGCTTGGAGAGGTGTTGCCGGTGGTGCGGAAGACGCTCCCGGCGCGCCGGTGTCGCGCTCCAACGGTGGCTTGGCCGCACGGGTCGCAGCCGCACGACCAGCAACTTCGTCCGCAGCCTCCTTGCCCGCGCCGGCTACGCCGGCCATCATCACCTCGACGCTGCCGGCGGCGCGGCCTGCACAGAGCCACCTTGGCGGGTCCGGTGCCACCAGCACCGGCGAGAGGCGCTGGCGCACGGGGACGGTGCCGAAGTAGACGCGGTGGCTGCCGAACTCGATGATGCGGCCGTTCTTGGGGAAGATGCCACCGTTGGCGAAGCAGCCCGCGTTGTCGTTGATGAAGTCGATGGAGTAGAAGCTCTGGACGAGCGTAGACACTGTCCGCTCGCCGGCAAACTCGAGGATGCCCGCCCGAATATGTATTCCAGCATGCGCCACTTCATGCCCCACGGTGGGCGCCAACTGTCGTCGTGGTGAACGGACAGATGCCATAGGATGGCTTAAGTTGGGGCCGAATGGACGCAAGAGGATTCGGGGGAGGGTTTGTGATTAGATGGGATGAACTTCCGGATGGTTTCCTCAAGAACTTAGCCAAAGCTAGAGGTTGAAGAAGAAAGACATAAAGAAGAACTCGCTCTAGATCATCATCTTTATTGATCTCAATAGGCTACAAGTTTCTTAGTACAGGTTCTCCTAGACCTAGCTCTCTTCGTGCGTCTCAGTGCATGCCCGTAAGAGGGGCTGCCCCCTCTCCTTATATAGGGGAGAGGTGGCTTACAGGGCAAGAAACCCTAATGGCATCTTTGACTAGACAAACTACTTTACAAAGCTACTTTAATCATAGAAGACACCGGAGTCCTCTTTAATCGTGACGCCGACGTCCTCCGGCTTCTTTGACCGTCATCCTTCTCTTTATCGTCGGCCCTTCGTCTAAAGTTACTTTGCTTAGCTCATCTTTGTCTTCTAGCTCTGGAGAGAATCTTTGACCGAGTCCCGCCGACCCGCTCGTTCTTCCGGTGACCCGGTATCTTCTTACCTCGGTTCCGGCATACCCCTCTTGGGGATACCGGCTTAGCTTCACTTAGCTAAGTTCTTATCCTTAAGCTCCGGTATGAACATTAAACCGGTATCTTGATGGCTCAAACCATCCGGTTTGGCATGCCTTTGGCATACCGGGGGTCATCCCCCCAACAATATCATTCACACAATGACATAACCTTGTTATTGACAACATCCAATGTTCATGATCAGGAAACCATGATCATCTATTAATCAACAAGCTAGTTTAATAAGAGGCTTTACTAGGGACTCTTTTCTGTTTACATAACACACAAGTATTAATGTTTCCGGTTGATACAATTATAGCATGGGATGCAAACATTTATCCTAAACACAAAGATATAATGATAACCACTTTATTATTGCCTCTTGGGCATATCTCCAACACGTTGCTACCCACCCGACAAGCCACTAGTCCCTCTGACCGACTCCACCTCCAAAATGATATCCCCACACGACACCGAATAGCGCCGCCATTATCCGACCCGGAAGACTGAATCTAGGGTTTCCCCTGAAACATGTCGGGGAGCGAGACGAGGCTGCAACATCGATGCCTCCAACAAGTAAACGATGCCCGTAGGCGCTGCCGTCGAGTACTATGGTTTTCACCGGCACCTGATAGTGTTTTGTTAGTCTTTCTTTTCTAGGTGTTTTCCTCTAGCACCTGATGTTTTGTACTTTCAACAAAAACGAAGATAAACAAAAATTATGGAGGGAGGAAACCTGCTATATAGAGCATTAAAAAAAAGTTCCAATCACGCAGAGCCCACGAGAAGCGGCAGTGAAAACGAGCACCTGATGTCCTGATGTCGTAATATCTTCTTCCCAATTAAGCGGGCACAATGGGTTTACCATGCCAAATGGAGAATTACTGGCAACCGTTGCTCCAGGCGGGGGCAGACGACAAAAGGCAGGGTGACAGTGACCACGCACTGTTTCGGCATGGATCCCAGCATGAATAGGATGGGCGATTTACACAAAAATAACCCAAAAGTGGAAGAAAAGCACAGACTGGCCCTCCGGCGAAACTATTTCACCAATCTAACCCTTTTGTGTGGCGCCCCTCCCACGGGCGCCACACTTGCCCATGTGGCTCCCCTCCTGCCGGCGCCACACACCCAGCCGACGTGGCGCCATCGACGCCGAGCCGGTGCGTCCATCCGACGTGGCAGCATGTGTGGCGCCCTCCCAACGGCGCCACACATGCACTTGTAATCCCCCAAAACATACCGTGAGACAAATCCTCCGGGACTTAGCCGTTTTGCGAGGCTCGATGTGTGGCGCCGATGCCACGGGCGCCACACCAGCCCGTGTGGCGCCGATGCCACGGCGCCACACATAGAGGCTCGCGAAAACGGCTAAGAACTTATCGTCCGGAGCCCCCGGATGTTTTCGACCCAATAGTTCATATAAGTTGGCATGTGTGGCGCCGATGCCACGGGCGCCACACTAGCACTTGTGGCGCCGGTGGGAAGGGCGCCACACATGGACTTGTGTTGAAAACATGAAAAATCCTACCAAACTCCAACAGATTACGAGTACAACATTGGACACAACAAGTAGCAATTTCATGACATACACATATAACACTTCATAGGTCACATTGTAGCACGTAGATTCAAACAACAAGTAGCATTACAGACCATGGTTCGAAATGACATAGGGTTCACAAATCGATACTTATGAATATAGAGTTCACAACAACATGTAGCACATCCTAGTAGCGTCCTCGACGTGCCGTCCTCGTGGGCTGCTTCCGGACGGCCATCCTCTTCGTCCGCTGCCTTGGCTGCTCCCGCCGCCGCCGCTCGCTCCTCCTGCTGCTCCTGCTCCTCCTCCTCCTCCTCCTCCTCCTCGTCTGAAGAGAACGGCTCGTCGTTCCTCATCCTCGACATAGCTGATCTCCGCGACGGCCCGTCATCCTCCTCAGTGACAACCTTCTTTCCTCGGTTGACATAATCTTTCGGAGTGTACCGGTTTGGAGCCTTGCCCCTTGGCTTCAACTGGTAAGCTGACCGTTGCTTGGAGGTACGCTTCGGAAGTATGCCTTGACTCAGAATTAGGTCGTCCTCAGGAGGAATCTTCACAAACATGAACACATGAGATTACAAAAGTTGAAATTAGTAAGAACATGTTTCACAGCAACAAAATAGTCCATACCTGCGGTTCTTCAGAAGAGGAGGATGTAGGGATTTCGCCTTCGCGGCAACCTAGCAAGTTCGCTAACCGCCGCATCTTTCGTGCGGTGTTCCGCGTCATGGAACTCATGGTTACAAAGCCACCGTAACATAATAGTGTACATTCAAAGTTGGTGATCATACCTTAATGAAATTCCGCAACGGTCCGACAGGCTTTTCATCTCTCCCGCTCTCGCTCCCACATAACCTCGCACTCCTCAGCCTGTTTTTTGGATCTCCTCCCGCCGTGACAAACATAGCATACACAATTTAAGCGAGCACATGGCAATCTAGATGATGTACTAGTTAGTGAGAGAATCCATTACCACGAAGTTCATCTCGGAAGCAATAGAAGTCGATCTCCCTCTCGCGAGCAAAACCGTCGTGGCTGGCTTTGCCCAACCTCATCGAACCGGATGGGGTCGTCCAAGATGTCCTCACGATACGCGCGCTTCACTAACTCGATACGCGTGTTCCGATGGAACCACTCGAGGTAGTTGTTGAAAGCGGTGAAGTCGTGAGGCACAATCTGCTCGGGGCCGGCATTCCGTGCCGCTTCCAAGCGGTGTTGGAACGCCGCGATGTGGCCGCTATGATGGACCGGCCAATTTGTGATCTTCCTCTCGCCGCTGCCTATCAAGCCCGCAAGAATCAACAAGTTAGTTTATACCTCTTCTATCAAGAATCTTCCATCGCATGATTCCGAAGTTTACCTATGAAGTGCCTTGTCCGTGTCTTGCCACATTGGTGGGCACTCCGATACAGCCCAAACTGTCTCATCACTCTTTGCGGCCGGTGGTGTTCAACAAGCCACATGCATATGAGTGGGCAGCCGCATACGCCGTAACCGCGCCTCCTCCGTGCACTTGTGGTTCAGGTCAGCCATCCCCGCGCCAATATGGTAGTAGCTACCATATGGCTCCCATTCCACCTGCAAGCATACAATTATTTAGAACATGCCAAGTAGAATCAATCAAAACTAGGATTGCAACTCCGCGAGTGATCGGTTACCCGCTCGGCGGTAAGAGTGTCCAACTCCGCGATGTACCGCCTCGTACATGACCATTCGATCGCTCGTCATCTCCGAGACATTGTCCCAAAGGTATGCCCAAGTGGGCTCCCGATCGAGAAAGTGAGGGTGATGAGGCCATGGCGTCTCGTTGAGTACCCCGGGACGCCCAACCGATAGGCGGTCCCAGCTCCATACGGAAAGTAGGAGCATGCATCCACCAATACCGCCGCTCCCGAGCTCTTGCTCCCGATCCCGCGACAAGCTTCGTCCAACCGCGTACATAAGATATTTGGTTACTACTTTGTCTAGCGCACTACTATAGGAAAATAGTACATAGAACAAATCATCACCTGCCGGTAGAGGTAGGCAAGTGCCGCCGTTCCCCAACTCCACCGGTCGTCCAACACCGTAAGCGCCTTCAGCCAACACCAATGGGCCAGCTTACCCCCACCGTCGGAAAGAGAGTCCCGGAAATCATGTACCATAAGTACACGCGGGCGTACGTCCTCCGAGTGTCCTCGTCGGCCTCTATCGGGCATTCTCCAAAGTTAGTCCCGATCCATTCGAAAGACGCGCCGGCGGGAACTCTCTTCTTTGGTTCCGTTGGCAGCGGAGGAGCCCCGCCAATAAGCCCCTCCATCTGCTGGTGCCACCCATCGAAGCTGTGTTCATACACGGTGGCTCGCCCCGAATAGGTAGTGCAAGGATCATGGAAACATCCTCGGAGAGTAGGGGCCATCTCGCCGGCCCTCAAGTGGAAGGTGTGAGTCTCCGGCCTCGACCGGTCGACAAGGGCGGTGAGTGCCGAGGGGTTCATGTGTGGCCCCCCACGGCTTACAAGGGATATGAACGGCATAAGACCTGTAGGCCGGATGAACTCCGTATACCTCTCGTCATAAGGTATATCCGATGTGCCATGGTAACGAATCTTCAAAGGGTGAAGATCCGTTTCCCTCTCCGTCATATGAACAGCCCGGTGCTCCCTGTCGTACTCTTCATCCGTAAGCCACACCATCCTACATGTTTACACAACCATGTTATGAGTCATTCCACTAACAAAAATGAGCAACACATACATGAGAATATCCAAATACATGAGAGTTCATATCCAAATACATCACACATATGAATTTCGTAAGACATACCATTCCTAGGCACATAATAGACATATGTTAGACAATAGAATAGGCATTTGCTAAGCTCCAATTTTGCCTTTCACCACATACATACATATGTAAGACAATATATCTAACTTTCGAATCACCCATACATACACATATTTGAGTGCAACAAGTTTGAATAGGCATTTGCTAGGCATATGTAACAAATTTGAATGCATTTGCTAGGCAAATATTAGACATTTCAACACATACATACATAGGATTTCAACACATACATGTAAAATTTCATATCTAGGGCTCCAACAAATCTTTGGTTCAAACACATATACTACAATGTAGATTCCACCAACATAAATTTCTACATATCCAAATCCAAGAAATCTACCAAATCTAGGGTTCATACCCAAATCTACCAAATCCACCAACACTATTGGATGAATCAGAGGGAATCGAAGGGGAATACCTTGAGGAATGGAGGAGGAATGAGTTGGCCGGATAGATCTGATGATTTCTTGGTTGATTTGGTGGGGGGGCCGAAGGGGAGGCGTGCGGCGGCGGCGGTTGGGGAGGAGAAGGAGAGAGGAAGAGAAAGAAGAAAGAAGGGTCGGGCTGGGCGCGGGCGCCACACTTAAGTGGATGTGTGGCGCCCGTGGCATCGGCGCCACACAGGCCGGTGTGGCGCCCGTGGCATCGGCGCCACACATCGAGCCTCGCAAAACGGCTAAGTCCCGCAGGATTTGTCTCACGGCATGTTTTGGGGGATTACAAGTGCATGTGTGGCGCCGTTGGGAGGGGTGCCACACATGCTGCCACGTCGGATGGGCGCACCAGCTCAGCGTCGATGGCGCCACGTCGGCTGGGTGTGTGGCGCCGGCAGGAGGGGAGCCACATGGGCATGTGTGGCGCCCGTGGGAGGGGAGCCACACAAGAGGGTTAGTTTGTGCTTTTCTTCCATTTTTGGGTTATTTTTGTGTAAATCGCCAATAGGATGGCGCCAGTACCCGTGAATGACAAAAGGAAAAGCAGCAGCGATGGTGAGTTCCCGTCAAAGCGTCTTGTACATCCTTTCTCGGCACGGTCACGGGTCACGGGCAGGAAACCTGCGAGCCACATGCCACGACGGCACCTCGGCCGCGCGTCCAGCCAGAGCCAGGCGTGCATGCGAGACACGCGCCGCCGCGCTGCTGCGGCGGCTCGGGTGTCCGGCAACGCGCGCGCGGTGGCGGTACGCTATGGACGAGCAGCCGGCCGCCGCAAGTCACCGGAGGCAAACACAGTTCATTTCCACCTGGCGCACGGCTGCTCGACGCGAGGTCGCGAGCCCACGGAAGGAATGTGCGCCCGCTGCCGCTGGCCGTCGCCCAGGCCAGTTTCCGGAGGGAAGAAGCATGGAATGCCATTGGGATTTGGGAGGCCACTCCTGCGCTGTGAATGTGATGTTCGTTCCTTGCCTTGCCGCAATCGCACAGAATCGTCCTTCAGTGCACCCCCGTTGGCCAAACTTAGAAGGGTAACTTAGTCTTTTGCTATTAATTAATCCATAATCTCGTTTCAGTCTTTTGCCTCTTAGATCTAAACCTGTATACTAAGCCCGTATACCGTTAGTTACCGTATATGGTGAATGCGCCCATCGTGTCCCTCCCGATCGTGTTCCTCTTGGCAGCTGAGACGGTGTTCCGCACGATCGTGATCATTTTTTTCCGGCAGCTGTGATCTTGTTCCACCCTTCTATGCGGTGAAGGTCTTATGGTGGTTATGCCGCCAGGCTCTCCTTCCTCCGCCCAACACAATCTATGCCCGCGAACCGCGCTGCAGTTTTGAGAATTCAACCCTTATTCATGGCTGCCATGGCGGTGCTAACAGGAACCGAGCTGCCCTCGCTAGTCGCTACTCAGCTTAGTTTCAGCAACTATGGGAAATCAACGTGCTTGCAAATACTCCTAATCTGGACGCGGTTTTGTGATGCCTATGTCCATCTGGATTCTGGATGAATGTCTAAGATGAGAAATCTCGATCAATTGGCTTATCATCTCACTACAACAATAGGTCTCTTGACGTAAGAAAGGGTGATTGATTGGTGTGTTTATATACACAATGAACGACGAGCACTAGCCGTTCTCAACAGTATTACCGCCGTTCGCCTAGGACGTGCCAGCACTTGCCGCCAACGAGGACGAAGCCACCATGAATGACAAGGGCGAGCCCACCATGACGTATATATTTCATACGTATATATGAATATGTATGGGTACGGATTTATACATATGCAATTGGATCCTACATGTTTCTGCCGGTTAGATATGACTTAATTATTTGTTAACAATCACTTAATAATTTTTAAAAACCATCGCACCCTTAGATATGAAGAGGTACGGAGTAATCTCAACCGTTGTTCTATTTAAGTTTGACAAGGGGGAAGCACTGAAGTAGAAGTCAATCGCACATTGCACGGCTGGCCTTGCTGGTGCGGTGCATGCCCTCCACTAATGTCCACCGCTGCCACCAACAGCACACCGAGGAGAATAATGCGATAGGGGATTATGATTAGCCCAGGAGAACAAACGGTGCGTGCGTGTGTGCTTAGTTAGTAGCCGTGGGTGGGGCCCTGGTCGACACGGATTAGCACTACTGCCCGTTAAAGAACATGGATATCTGATTTTATAATCAGCAGTGGGTGTGACTGTAGTATGCTAGATTAATTCAAGTGGCGATTCGTCGTATTAGAGGAGATTACATTCTTGTGTTTGGAAATGTGTTAGTGGGGAATACCGCACTACGGCACTGATCAGATGTTAGAGCATCTTCAATCTCGTTTCCTGCACGGCGTGCGTGGGCTGTGGCATTAGAGCATCTTCACTCGTCTCCCCGACTAGGCTCCTTGAGGGACATTTTTTTCAATCCAGACAGCATAATTCGGTCCAGTCGCGTCCCCGGTTCCTCGTTTTCGTCGGATTTGGACCTAAATTTATCCGGCGATCCCACACCATCCCCGGCCCCCCAGGGAGCGGTCGGGGACTCCGGGCGAAACGAAAGCGCGCAAAACGTCGAGAAAACTTCCCGCGCGTCTGGTGGCTCCAACTTGTCGGCGAGAAACCACGATCGTCGTCCTTCGCATCGTCTTCCGCGCGCTGTAAAAGCCTGCCGCCGGTCAGCATTCGCCGGCCGCGTAGCTTCCACGCGGCGAGTTAATGCCGTCGCCTCGGTATCACGCGCGCCTACCTCTATTTATCGCCGAACTACCGCGTCTGCCCCGCATTCACCTCTCCTCTCTCTCGCATTCCACCAGATCTTCCCCCGAACTCGAAGAGGTAGCAATGGCGAACGACGGTGCGGCCAAAAACGGCTTCGGCCGCCGCTCTCTCCACCAATGGGAGGGACGGCTCCTCCACGCGGCGGGCTACCCGGCGCCGCCGGACTTCCGCGCACCGGGGGGTGGAGGCTGAGCGCAGGCGGCGTGCCGATCCCGCCGCCGCCAACGGGGGGGGCACTCGAAACGGCGATCAACGAGGTGCTCGCCACTCTCAGTGACGAGCAGCGCGCGGATCCGCGTTTCTTCCCCGACAACCACGAATCGTGGATCGCGTTCTTCCGGCGCGGTATGAACGCGAAATCCGGGCGTGCGACGGCCCTCCTCCTCCTCCGGCAAGGAATAACGCCGCCGGCCGCCGCCGATGGTGGAGCGCGCCTGAGCGCACCCTCGCAAATGTGCTCGCGCACATCGAGGCTGGGAACTCCCCCATCCTGGGGATGCCACCGCCAACGGCGCCTACCGTGTCGCGTCGGCACGGTAGTTCCTGGATGCCGAGGAGGATGGTGTCATCCTCCTCCTCTTCTGGCTCGCGGTCGGCGTCCAGGTCCGGCGGGTCGACGTCGGCCACCGTCAAGAAGGAACCGGCGTCGCCACCGGCGACCAGAGGGCGCAGCAGCGGCGCCCTCGTCATCCGCGACCAGCCTTCCGCTCCGCAGAGCGGCCGGAAGAAGACGAAGAAAGAGGCTGCCGCAAACCAGCTCGCCGAGGAGGAGGCGAAGCGCGCGGAGGACGCCGCGATGGCGGAGGCGATCGCCAGGTCGATCAAGGACATGGAGGAGGAGAAGCGCGCGGACGACGCCGCACTGGACTGGTCCAGGCGCGACTGGGAGCGCGAGGAGGCGGAGCAGCAGCGGCGGCTGCTGGACCTGGCCGCCGCGCGTCAACTCGCCGCCCGCGCCGCCGCTCCAACCGCCGCCGACGACGTCGCTCGCTACCGCCGGCCTGCGACACCTCCATCCGGCGTCGCCGTCCCCGTCGTCGACCTCGAAGCCTCCGACGATGAATGGTACAAGCCATCGCCGTCCCCGCCTCGCACCAGCGGTCGGTGGGGAGACGCCGGCCAGGGCAGCAGCCAGGCCACGCCGCCGCAGTTTGACGACGACGGCTCCGACGACGATGGAGACGACGGCGGCGACTACACGGTGTTCTACCGCCATTTGGGCATGTAGAGCGCCGTGTTTTAAAATTTACGGTTGTAACCCCCTAGTCAAATTCGAAATATAGTCGAATTCGGTCTCTATGTATGAACTTCGCCCTCTATATAGTAAATATCATTAAATTTAGTCTAAATTCGCCCGTTTTAAGCCGTAGTTTGTCAAGTTTCCGTTTTTCAAATTTACATCGTCGTCTTCGCCTGAGCACGCGGCTGGGAAACTACTCCTCCCCACGCCAAATTTACATCCAATCCGGACGTAAATTTCCCCGGATTTCGGCGTGGGAAGGGCAAACGAGTGGAGATGCTCTTAGTGACTATATATGGGGACGAACTAGGAGAGTAAATGGATAGAATAATTTTCACATCAAAGCTGATTTTGAATCTGTTTTAAGTTATTTATATTTGATTTTAAATAATTTAGCGGATAAGAATATTCGATTTTGAAGTGATGCTCCAAATAAGATATAAAGTATAGTATAGCAAGTAGCACGTGGATATGGATTATCCGAAATGTAAATATGATAATCTGAAGGTTTTAAACTGGATAATCTGATTTTTCAATCAAAAGTCAAGGCCAATCTCACAAGGTTAGTAGTAATTCGGTTGCCAAATTTATTTGACGAGCACATTTAGCTCTAAACTTCTATCAATCCTTGAGTTTTAGCATATTGCGTCTCTTTTTTTCTTCCAAGACTAAAAGTTTAAATCTCTCAAAATTTGCAAGAACTATAATTATGTGCCGATGAAAGCATATATCCGACTATTTTTGTTTCCGGTTCTAGCCTGTTCTATTTCTTCTTCGAATCCGCAGTCCGGTATTATTCGCATTCAAATCCGAAACCGGTCAAAATCCGATCTGATTTGAGAAAAATATATGGTAAAAAAATATGGTATGAGAAAAAATCGATCTGTTCCAAACGGTTTACACCTCTAACGAGGACATCACTGCCTAGCCTCATCCTCCATAGAGTGCCCCCAATAAGTTATGGACCTTAACTTTTACAATTTGAAAATTATGAAAATAAAAAATACATATTCTTGGCCATAATTTGACGGACCCATCAACAAAATGTTGCCAAGTCAGGTCACACATATTACAACGCCGCGTGAATATAATGGAAATGAGATGAAAGAGGGCCATCTGTCGTTGTCGTTGGTGTTGACGCCGATGTTGGCTGAGACTCTTAGATGGAGGAAGGATCTTCGGTTGCCAATGCTGGCACCAGTGCCCTGCTTCGTTGCAAGATAGCGGACCGCTCCTCCATGTACCACTCCTTCGTCTGAGGTCCATGTTCGAGATGTCGGCGGTCATGAACATGAAGTCATCCTTCCTTTTCTTCACCGCAACTCGGTCCCTCTCGAGTTTGATCTTTACGTCTTATTTTTGCATCATCACCACCCACCTTGCATCACTCTTCATATCTCTGGCAACCTTACCCGGTTGCACCCTCTTTGATTGTGACGCCACAACAATGACCGCCTTTGCCTTCCTGTTCCCGAAGGGGGATCCTGCCGATCCCATCGTCGCCTTCAACGGGTCATCTTTGTCGTCGCCATTTTAGCGTCATCCCTCCAAACAATCCACCATTTCCCGCAATCTTGGAGTTTTTAGAAGCAATGCATTAAGGTGAAAGGTTTTTCCATGTTGAACCGTTTGAACAAGTTGTCGGGCATGATAAACTAAGCAAAAAAAGACGCATATCAATCTATAGCCGAGGCGTAGAATGCCGAATGGAAGAACAACAACACTTATGTGATCTTGAGGGGACTTGCCACTCTCGTGTTTTCCGTGAATAGTTCGAAGATAGCGTGGTATTTGTACACCCACAACTGAATGTCACTCCACCCATGCGCCATCTCATTTTAGTTGTGGTATTCTCGAAGAAATTTAAGACGCCGCCAAGGGAATATGATCGGAGCTTGTTTTATTAAAGTGGTTCGGCGCTACTACCCTCGTTTCAAAGAATAAGGTGCGCACTTATTTCAAGACGAACTTTGACCATAAAAATTAAGCAAAAAAATCTTGATTGTATTATATGTAATAAGTATCGTTGGATGCTTATTGAAAATTACTTTCTAATGATGCTAATTTTATACGAACAACCTTTATATATTTGAAGTAAATCTTGGTCAAACAAAAAATACGAAAAAAGAGGGAACCTTATTCTATGAAATGCAGGGAGTATGCTCTTTGGGGCCACAAATATTTTGTGCCAACCCTTCGCTAATTCGGCTCAATACTAGTTGGCGCCAAATTAATTCTAGGGCTCGGATTTTGCATCAGTTTTACCGACGTGTGAAACAAGGCATTAGATTTGGGGAAGTGTGAGATTTTTTAATTTTTAAAAATCTCATTTGTGGGTCTTCTCGGCTTGCCAGGTGGCAGGGGAGCTGTTTCTTCCAGGGCTGCTTTGTCTGACGCGGCGAGGAGCTTGCACCGGTGTCTGTCTGCTGATTGTTCATGGAGAGACGTCGTAAGGTAGCCTGTGCGTTGCAGGGAAGTCCGTCATGGTTTTCGTTTGCGCGGAGAAAATAAATGGCGACAACCTAACGGAACGGGCTACGGCCACGATGATCAGACGATGATGTACTACTCCATGCCGAGCACCGAGCGAGCGAGCTGCACGCCATGCCGTCTGACATGACTTAATTCTTCTTGCATTAACCATCAGCAGGAGCGGCGTCACGACCGGTCGGTCGGTTCCGGGGAGGAGGCTCGGCGATATATACCTGCTCCCCGCGTCCACCGGCGACCGACTGGGCACGGAAAATTATTGCCGGCGGCCGGGCAGTCCCAGCGTTGTACTGCGCGATTAACGGCAGGTTGCAGTGGTAACTGGCGTCCGCGGTACGCTGCGCAACCAACGGTTGGCGGCAGCCCTCGTAGCCCCACCTGCCGTCGGTGGCGGCAACGGACTGCCGACTGCGGCGAGCCGGGGTTGAGTCGTGTAGCGTAAACCAGTTGCAGCTCCAGCTCTGAAAGTGCTACTGGACGAGTTTCCTGTGGGTGACTTGTAGCTGTAGGTCCTGGCAATGGCATGATTGACTGCCACTTTCGAGGGGCCATGGCCCATGGCCACGGGCTTGGCGGTATGCTCTGGGCACTGGACACTGATCCGGCTGTTATGTGTGCATGATTTTAGCTTCGAGTGCACACCATCCATCTCATCTCCGTTCCAGCCAGCACATTTGTGGGCGCACAGCGAGCACCTGGTCGGTTTGGTGCACGCACGCGGGGTACGCGCAGGATCTGTTAAACTGTGACCCGCCACCGGTAATCTCATCTTCAGACATGCTGACGATCAATCAGCTACACGAGCATTACTCCATCCATTTTATTTTATTTTGAAAGGGGAGCAAAAGATTTGCCACCGTTCATTAAATAAGTAGATGAGTTTAACATACTCTCGCAAAATTACAACCCCTAAAAATTTCACACCCATGGAGATCGAAAGTTTGTTCTCATTCTTGATGAGCTCAAGAAGAAAAGTTGGACATGCATTTTTTTTTTGAATTGGAACACCTCCGGTTCCATTAAATCGGCTCAGCAGACTCGCTGGCCACCAGCACAAGTACATCGTCTATGACAGTTTCAGGCCATAACAGCCGATCCTCCATCTGATTCGCACCATGCGCAGCAATCATATGGGCTACCTTATTACACACACGAGACACATGCACTACACTTACATCTATAAAGTTTTGCTGAATAAAAGATCGGATATCTCGGAACAAGAAACCCTCCGGCGCCAGGTCATAATCCATGCTCTGCAATGCCCGAGTTAGGATCAGCGAGTCCGTCTCCAGGATGATCCTTCCCATCCCCCAATCTGCCGCAGCGTGTATTGCTTCCCATACCGCATGTGCCTCCATCTGTAGAGCACTACAGGCATGACGTACAGCTCCTGCTCCCGAACCCCTAGCATCTCCCAGATTATCACGGACGACGAAGCCCCATCCTCCTTGGCGTGTCTCCAAGTTATAAGCGCCATCCGAGTTTATCTTCAGCAATTCACCATCCGGTTTCTGCCATCATTGTGTCTGCTTTTGTACCGCTTCCTTCTGCTTTATACCACAAAATTGCAGACACTCCGCTGCCCAGTATCTCGACTGTCTCCAAACAGTTTCTGTGGAGATAACCTTCCCCTCCTTATTCTGTTTATTCCGCCTCTGCCACCACTGCCACAGCATACAGCAGATCAGAACCTTCTTCTCCTCCTGTTGCTGCAGTATTTGCTGTACCACATCCTGAGCAGTGTCAAAGGTGCACAACTGTTTGTGAAACTCCGGCATACCGAGCTTTTCCCACAATTCCTTCATCTCCTTGCATTTCAGAAACAGATGCCCACCATCCTCATCCAACCTTTGGCAACACACGCACCGCGTATCGCAGTCTATCCCGCGACGCTTTATACTCGTCATGAGTGGGAGACTATTATGGGCTAACCTCCACACAAATTGTTTTATTTTAGGTAGAGATGGCATCGCCCAAATCTTTTTCCAATGCATCTTCTCCTCTTCTTGCGCCGATGATGAGCCGGAGTTTGCATCCCTCCGCTTTATATAAATTCTGTAAGCCGACTTTACTGAAAAAACCCCTTTTGTATCAAAATGCCAGGCCGGTGAATCCCTATACTTCTCTATAATTGGTGTGCTGAGAATTATATTTGCATCCATCTTCCAGAAGATCTCTCTGACCAACACTTCATCCCACTGTCCCGTACCAGGATCGATGAGATCCTTCACCCTCATCAGCAAACAGTGTTGTCGTGGCATGATCGGCTGCCTGCTGCCATCCCTTGCTAGCCAAGGATCTGACCAAATATTAACGACATCTCCATCTCCAATCCGCCAGATTAGACCGGCTTTCATCAAGTCAATTCCTTTCAAAATACTCCTCCATGAATATGAGATACCAGCCTGAGGCGCTGCCTCCAGAATAGACGTGGTCGGATAGTATCTCGCCTTGAGTACACGAGCACACAAAGACTCATGATTGGTGAGCATTCTCCACCCTTGCCTCGCCAACATTGCAATATTGAAACCATATAGGCCCCTGAACCCTACCCCCCCCCTCGCTCTTCGGCTTCGTTAGTGTCTCCCATTTAAGCCAATGAACTTTATTTTCTTTATCCTGTTGCGCCCACCAAAAGCGACATATCATCATACTCATCTCATCACATAGAGTTTTTGTCAAGTCGAAACATGACATTGCAAAAGTGGGTATTGCTTGGGCACAGGCTTTTATTAGGATATCCTTCCCCATCCTTGATAACATCCTCTCCTTCCATCCCTGGATCCTTTTCCAAATCCTATCTTTTAGATACTCAAAGGTTTTTGTTCTTGATCTTCCCACATAGACAGGTAGTCCGAGGTACTTCTCCGTCATTGCTTCTGCTCTTATGCCCAATTCGGCCAAAACTTGTCTCTTCTTCCTCCCCCTTGTGTTCTCACTGAACATTACTGAAGATTTATCAAAATTAATGATTTTGCCCCGAGCACACCTCATATAGTTGTAGCACAGATTGCAGGGACTTGGCACTCTCGCGATCAGCTTTGATAAGCACCAGAGAATCGTCTGCAAATAAAAGGTGGTTAAAACTTGGGGCTCCCTGACATATACGGATGCCTTGTAGCACCCCTTCTTCTTCAGCCTTATTCAGTAATGACGAAAAACCTTCCGCACACAAGAGGAATAGATATGGTGACAATGGATCTCCTTGGCGCAGACCTCTTTGGGGCATGAAAACGTCTGTGAGATCGCCATTCATCCGTACCTGATAACTCACAGTAGTGACGCATAACATCACCCTCCGTATCCATGCCTCTGTAAAACCAAGCTTCGGCATCATATTCTCCAAGAAGCTCCATTCTACTCGGTCATAGGCCTTGCTCATATCAAGTTTCACCGCTGCAAAACTCTCATTCCCCCTTCTCCTATTTTTCATGAAATGTGTGCATTCATATGCTAAAAGAATATTATCCGTAATTAGTCTCCCAGGCACAAAAGCACTTTGATTTGGGGATATGATCTCATCAAGGATCAGCTTTAATCTACTTGCAAGCATTTTCGACACCAACTTGTACACTACATTGCATAAACTGATAGGCCGGAGATCCTTCATACATTCAGGATTCTCTTTTTTTGGGATAAGTATAATGCATGTTTCATTCCACTCCGGTGGCATATGTCCACTATTCAGCACACCAAGCACCTCCTCACTAACTTTCTCCCCCACCACATCCCAGAACTTTTTATCGAACAGAGCATGCATACCGTCTAAACCCGGAGCCTTCAAATCTCCAATACTGTCAAGAGCTTCCTTCACCTCTTTATGAGTAAACTCCTTATTCAACATCTCATTCATCTCCGGGGTGACTCGACGATCAATGCACTGCAGAAGTTCATTCATACGTGTACCTGTGGATGAGGTGAAAAGATTTAAAAAACAGTTAGTTGCCACCTCTTTCATGGCCTCCTCCTCCTCCACCAGCCCTCCATCCTCCTTCTTCAATTTTGTGATCCTATTTTTCGTTTCCTCTCCGAAGCAAAGGAATGAAAAAACTTTGTGTTACGATCCCCTTCTTTCATCCAATGAGCATGCGCCCTTTGCTTCCAGTAAATATCCCTTTGTTCTTCCAGCTTGCTCAGCTTAAACCGGAGAACCTCCTCCTTTTGGACTTGCATCGCCGAGATATCCTTCCGTCTCCACTCCTCAAGCTCCTTCTTGGTGTTTTTGATCCTTTTTTCCAATTCCCCCAATACATTTGTACTCCAGTCACATAAATAAGATAGGACCCCCCTAACCGCCCCCATCACTCCATTATTATTCAGTTTCACCTCCCGATCCCACCCGTTTTCCACTAAACCTCGGCAATCCTCCTCTTCAAGCCAGCGTGCTTCAAATTTCGGCACAGGGCCCCGAGCCGGGGCCCCTTCTCCTCCTTTCCACCCCCTTCGTCTCAATTATTATTGGTCGGTGATCTGAGTGGTAGTGATCACCATTAACGACCTTGAAACCTGGAAACCTCATCCGCCACTCCTGTGTCGCCACTGCCTTGTCCAACCTCTCTCTGATATAATTATCAACAGTGTGGCTCTTATTTCTCCAGGTGAAAGGATCACCTATAAACCCCAAGTCATCCAACTCACAGTCCTCCAAAGCCGCCTGATACGTCAACGACGTATCGATAATTTCTTGTGTTCCATGCCACATTATTGATGATATCTACATGTTTTATGCACACTTTATGTCATTATTATGCGTTTTCCGGAACTAACCAATTGACGAGATGCCGAAGGGCCAGTTCCTGTTTTCCGCCGTTTTTGGTTCCAGAAATCCTAGTAAGGAAATATTCTCGGAATCGGACGAAATCAAGACCCAGCATCCTATTTTTCCACGAAGCTTCCAGAACACCCGAGAGTCGCCAGAGGGGGGCCACTGGGCCCCTGCGATGATAGGGCGGCGCGGCCTGGGCCCTGGCCGCGCCCCCCTAGCGTGTCACCGCCTCGTCGACCTTCTGACGCCGCCTCTTCGCCTATATAAAGGTCCCTGACCTAAAACCTCGAGACGAAAAAAGCCACGGTACGAGAAACCTTCCAGAGCCGCCGCCATCGCGAAGCCAAGATCTGGGGGACAGGAGTCTCTGTTCCGGCACGCCGCCGGGACGGGGAAGTGCCCCCGGAAGGCTCCTCCATCGACACCACCGCCATCTTCATCAACGCTGCTTGTCTCCCATGAGGAGGGAGTAGTTCTCCATCGAGGCTCGGGGCTGTACCGGTAGCTATGTGGTTCATCTCTCTCCTATGTACTTCAATACAATAATCTCATGAGCTGCCTTACATGATTGAGATTCATATGATGATGCTTGTAATCTAGATTTCATTATGCTAGTCAAGTGGGTTTTACTTATGTGATCTCCGGAGACTCCTTGTCCCACGTGTGTAAAGGTGACAGTGTGTGCACCGTGTGGGTCTCTTAGGCTATATTTCACAGAATACTTATTCACTGTTATGAATGGCATAGTGAAGTGCTTATTTATATCTCTTTATGATTGCAATGTGTTTTGTATCACAATTTATCTATGTGCTACTCTAGTGATGTTATTAAAGTAGTTTTATTCCTCCCGCATGGTGTAATGGTGACGATGTGTGCATCCGTGTTAGTACTTGGCGTAGGCTATGATTATGATCTCTTGTAGATTATGAAGTTAACCATTGCTATGATGGTATTGATGTGATCTATTCCTCCTACATGGTGTGAAGGTGACAAGTGTGCATGCTATGTTAGTACTTGGTTTAGTCGTGTTGATCTTTCATGCACTCTAAGGTTATTTAAATATGAACATTGAATTGTGGAGCTTGTTAACTCCGGCATTGAGGGTTCGTGTAATCCTACGCAATGTGTTCATCATCCAACAAGAGAGTGTAGAGTATGCATTTATCTATTCCGTTATGTGATCAATGTTGAGAGTGTCCACTAGTGAAAGTGTAATCCCTAGGCCTTGTTCCTAAATATCGCTATCGCTGCTTGTTTACTGTTTTATCTGCGTTACTACTGCTGCGTTACCACTCGCTCATACTTATTTATACCACCCGTATTTCACTATCTCTCCACCGAACTAGTGCACCTATTAGGTGTGTTGGGGACACAAGAGACTTCTTGCTTTGTGGTTGCAGGGTTGCATGAGAGGGATATCTTTGACCTCTTCCTCCCTGAGTTCGATAAACCTTGGGTGATCCCCTTAAGGGAATCTTGCTGCTGTTCTACAAACCTCTGCTCTTGGAGGCCCAACACTGTCTACAAGAATAGAAGTACCCGTAGACATCAAGCTATTTTCTGGCGCCGTTGCCGGGGAGGAAAGGTAAAAGGTACTCACACTCCGGATCTCGGCTACTAAGCTATTTTCGCCGTTGTAAGTACTCGAAGCTATTTCCTTTAGATCCTGCAATTGCATCTTTTTGTTTCTTGTTTACACTAGTTTGGCATAATGGACAACAATGAGCTTCTTATTCTATTTCCTGATTTAAGACATGGATGGTTTGATGCGAAAATTAAAAAACCTATGGAACATATTAGTATGAACGCTTTGAACACCATTGTTGCTAATGATATGGAAAATTCTAAGCTTGGGGAAGCTGGTTTTGATGAGCATGATATTTTTAGTCCCCCAAGCATTGAGGAGAAAATTTTCTTTGATGATACTTTGCCTCCTATTTATGATGATTATAATGATAGTAGTCTTTTAGTACTGCCTGTTATGGAGGATAAATTTGATTATGATTACAATATGCCTCCTATATTTGATGATGAGAATAATAATGATAGCTACTTTGTTGAATTTGCTCCCACTACAACTAAGAAAATTGATTATGCCTATGTGGAGAGTAATAATTTTATGCATGAGACTCATGATAAGAATGCTTTATGTGATAGTTATATTGTTGAGTTTGCTCATGTTGCTACTGAAAGTTATTATGAGAGAGGAAAATATGGTTGTCGAAATTTTCATGTTACTAAAACACCTCTCTTTTTGCTGAAAATCTTGAAGCTGCACTTGTTTTATCTTTCTATGCTTGTTGCATCATGCTTCATGAATTTGTTTATTTATAAGATTCCTATGCATAGGAAGCATGTTAGACTTAAATTTGTTTTGAATTTGCCTCTTGATGCTCTCTTTTGCTTCAAATACTATTTCTTGCGAGTGCATCATTAAAACTGCTGAGCTCATCTTAACGGCTATAAAGAAAGAACTTCTTGGGAGATAACCCATGTGTTATTTTGCTACAGTACTTTGTTTTATATTTGAGTCTTGGAAGTTTTTTTACTACTGTAGCAACCTATCCTTATCTTAGTTTTGTGTTTTGTTGTGCCAAATAAAGTCTTTGATAGTAAGGTTCATACTAGATTTGGATTACTGCGCAGAAACAGATTTCTTGCTGTCATGAATCTGGGCCTAATTCTCTGTAGGTAACTCAGAAAATTATGCCAATTTACGTGAGTGATCCTCAGATATGTACGCAACTTTCATTCAATTTGGGCATTTTCATTTGAGCAAGTCTGGTGCCTCGATAAAATCCATCTTTACGGATTGTTCTGTTTTGACAGATTTTGCCTTTTATTTCGCATTGCCTCTTTTGCTATGGTGGATGAATTTCTTTGTTCCATTAATGTCCAGTAGCTTTATGCAATGTCCAGAAGTGTTAAGAATGATTGTGTCACCTCTGAACATGTGAGTTTTTGATTATGCACTAACCCTCTAATGAGTTTGTTTCGAGTTTGGTGTGGAAGAAGTTTTCAAGGGTCAAGAGAGGAGGATGATATACTATGATCAAGAAGAGTGAAGAGTCTAAGCTTGGGGATGCCCCCATGGTTCATCCCTGCATATTTCAAGAAGACTCAAGCATCTAAGCTTGGGGATGCCCAAGGCATCCCCTTCTTCATCGACAAATTATCAGGTTTCTTCTCTTGAAACTATATTTTTATTCCGTCACATCTTATGCACTTTACTTGGAGCGTCTGTGTGCTTTTATTTTCGCTTGTTATTTTCATTCTCTGAATAAATTCATGCTTGTGTGGGAGAGATACACGCTCCGCTGGTTCATATGAACACATGTGTTCTTAGCTTTTATTTTTCATGGCGAAGGTTGAAACTGCTTCGTTAATTGTTATATGGTTGGAAACGGAAAATGCTACATGTAGTAATTGGTAGAATGTCTTGAATATTTGATACTTGGCAATTGTTGTGCTCATGTTTAAGCTCTTGCATCATATACTTTGCACCTATTAATGAAGAAACACCTAGAGCTTGCTAAATTTGGTTTGCATATTTGGTCTCTCTAAAGTCTAGATAATTTCTAGTATTGAGTTTTGAACAACAAGGAAGACGGTGTAGAGTCTTATAATGTTTTCAATATGTCTTTTATGTGAGTTTTGCTGCACCGGTTCATCCTTGTGTTTGTTTCAAATAACATTGCTAGCCTAAACCTTGTATCGAGAGGGAATACTTCTCATGCATCCAAAATCCTTGAGCCAACCACTATGCCATTTGTGTCCACCATACCTACCTACTACATGGTATTTCTCCGCCATTCCAAACTAAATTGCTTGAGTGCTACCTTTAAATTTCCATCATTTACCTTTGCAATATATAGCTCATGGGACAAATAGCCTAAAAACTATTGTGGTATTGAATATGTACTTATGCACTTTATCTCTTATTAAGTTGCTTGTTGTGCGATAACCATGTTCCTGGGGACGCCATCAACACTTTGTTGAATATCATGTGAGTTGCTATGCATGTCCGTCTTGTCTGAAATAAGGGAGATCTACCACTTTAATGGTTAGAGCATGCATATTGTTAGAGAAGAACATTGGGCCGCTAACTAAAGCCATGAATCATGGTGGAAGTTTCAGTTTTGGACATATATCCTCAATCTCATATGAGAACATTAACTCGTTGCTACATGCTTATGCATTAAAGAGGAGTCCATTATCTGTTGTCCATGTTGTCCCGGTATGGATGTCTAAGTTGAGAATAATCAAAAGCGAGAAATCCAAAATGCGAGCTTTCTCCTTAGACCTTTGTACGAGCGGCATGGAAGTACCCCTTTGTGACACTTGGTTAAAACATGTGTATTGCGATGATCTCGGTAGTCCAAGCTAATTAGGACAAGGTGCGGGCACTATTAGTACACTATGCATGAGGCTTGCAACTTGTAAGATATAATTTACATGATACATATGCTTTATTACTACCGTTGACAAAATTGTTTCATGTTTTCAAAACCAAAGCTCTAGCAAAAATATAGCAATCGATGCTTTCCTCTTTGAAGGACCTTTCTTTTACTTTTATTGTTGAGTCAGTTCACCTATTTCTCTCCACCTCAAGAAGCAAACACTTGTGTGAACTGTGCATTGATTCCTACATACTTGCATATTGCACTTGTTATATTACTCTATGTTGACAATATCCATGAGATATACATGTTATAAGTTGAAAGCAACCTCTGAAACTTAATCTTCTTTTGTGTTGCTTCAATACCTTTACTTTGAATTATTTCTTTATGAGTTAACTCTTATGCAAGACTTATTGATGCTTGTCTTGAAAGTACTATTCATGAAAAGTCTTTTCTTTATGATTCATTTGTTTACTCATGTCATTACCATTGTTTTGATCGCTGCATTCATTACATATGCTTACAATAGTATGATCAAGGTTATGATGGCATGTCACTCCAGAAATTATCTTTGTTATCGTTTACCTGCTGGGGACGAGCAGGAACTAAGCTTGGGGATGCTGATACGTCTCCGACGTATCGATAATTTCTTGTGTTCCATGCCACATTATTGATGATATCTACATGTTTTATGCACACTCTATGTCATTATTATGCATTTTCCGGAACTAACCTATTGACGAGATGCCGAAGGGCCAGTTCCTGTTTTCCGCTGTTTTTGGTTCTAGAAATCCTAGTAAGGAAATATTCTCGGAATCGGACGAAATCAAGACCCAGCATCCTATTTTTCCATGAAGCTTCCATAACACCCGAGAGTCGCCAGAGGGGGGCCACTGGGCCCCCAGATGATAGGGCGGCGCGGCTTGGGCCCTGGCCGCGCCCCCCTAGCGTGTCACCGCCTCGTCGACCTTCTGACGCCGCCTCTTCGCCTATATAAAGGTCCCTGACCTAGAACCTCGAGACGAAAAAAGCCACGGTACGAGAAACCTTCCAGAGCCGCCGCCATCGCGAAGCCAAGATCTGGGGGACAGGAATCTCTGTTCCGGCACGCCGCCGGGACGGGGAAGTGCCCCCGGAAGGCTCCTCCATCGACACCACCGCCATCTTCATCAACGCTGTTGTCTCCCATGAGGAGGGAGTAGTTCTCCATCGAGGCTCGGGGCTGTACCGGTAGCTATGTGGTTCATCTCTCTCCTATGTACTTCAATACAATAATCTCATGAGCTGCCTTACATGATTGAGATTCATATGATGATGCTTGTAATCTAGATTTCATTATGCTAGTCAAGTGGGTTTTACTTATGTGATCTCCGGAGACTCCTTGTCCCACGTGTGTAAAGGTGACAAGTGTGTGCACCGTGTGGGTCTCTTAGGCTATATTTCACGAGAATACTTATTCACTCGTTATGAATGGCATAGTGAAGTGCTTATTTATATCTCTTTATGATTGCAATGTGTTTTGTATCACAATTTATCTATGTGCTACTCTAGTGATGTTATTAAAGTACTTTTATTCCTCCTGCACGGTGTAATGGTGACAGTGTGTGCATCCGTGTTAGTACTTGGCGTAGGCTATGATTATGATCTATTGTAGATTATGAAGTTAACTATAGCTATGATGGTATTGATGTGATCTATTCCTCCTACATGGTGTGAAGGTGACAGTGTGCATGCTATGTTAGTACTTGGTTTAGTCGTGTTGATCTTTCATGCACTCTAAGGTTATTTAAATATGAACATTGAATTGTGGAGCTTGTTAACTCCGGCATTGACGGTTCGTGTAATCCTACGCAATGTGTTCATCATCCAACAAGAGAGTGTAGAGTATGCATTTATCTATTCTGTTATGTGATCAATGTTGAGAGTGTCCACTAGTGAAAGTGTAATCCCTAGGCCTTGTTCCTAAATACTGCTATCGCTGCTTGTTTACTGTTTTACTGCGTTACTACTGCTGCGTTACCACTGCTCATACTTATTTATACCACCTGTATTTCACTATCTCTCCGCCGAACTAGTGCACCTATTAGGTGTGTTGGGGACACAAGAGACTTCTTGCTTTGTGGTTGCAGGGTTGCATGAGAGGGATATCTTTGACCTCTTCCTCCCTGAGTTCGATAAACCTTGGGTGATCCACTTAAGGGAAACTTGCTGATGTTCTACAAACCTCTGCTCTTGGAGGCCCAACACTGTCTACAAGAATAGAAGTACCCGTAGACATCACCGCCTTAAACCTATCCATTTGTAACTGTGGCTTCGGCGCTCCCCCTTCCTTCTCCCACGAGTGGAGGATCTCGTTGAAATCCCCTACACACAGCCAAGGTTTATCACATTGGTGCTTAAGGGTCCTTAGCAGTCTCCACGTGTTCTCCCTCTTCTTCGTCCTCGGCTCCCCATAAATCCCCGTAAACCTCCATACAAATCCATCTTCTTCAGTTATCTCCGTGTCTATATGATATCGTGAGATGAAACCAATAAGCTTCACATTTATTCCATTCTTCCAGAACAAGACTAATCCCCCACTCTGCCCCTCCGGGTCCTTGACAATCATATTCGGCATCCCCAACCTCCATCTCAGCCAATCAATCCTTTCCTCCCTCAATTTTGTCTCACACACGAATAAAACATCAGGGTCCACCTGCTTCTTAAAATTCAGAAGCCCTCGAATAGCCGGGCCATTCCCCAAACCCCGGCCATTCCAACCACAAAGCTTCATTGGTTCACGCAGGGCTGTTCCGACAGCCCCGCTTTAACATCATTCATCAGCCCTCCTACAACGTCAACTCCTTTCTTCTGGACCTTATTTTTCCTACCCTTCTCCCTCTCCTCCTCCTCCACATCCACCTCCATATCATCCGCTCCCCTCTTCCTCACATTAGCTCCTTTCTTCTCCACCTTTTTCTTCAAATCTTGAGCTCTCTGGGTCCTCTTGAAACCTCTCCTTCTCTCCTGCCCTACACCATTGCCTCCATCTGTTAAGCTTTTTCCCCCATTTGTGTCTTCAGCAGTACTATTTCCTGTTTTATTTTGAAGCACTCCCACTGGTAATTCGCCAGCCTTAGCACCATCAACAACCATATTCTCCTTCTCATCTCCCACCTTACCCGCCTCCCTCAGTGAACTACTCATCCCTCCCTTCTCCTCCTGCTCCTCCGAATTTTCGTGGAAGGTCAGGCTCTTATTAGCACCTTTAGCAGAACTCGGCTTCCCTCCCCCTTCCTTCACCTCCTCCCTACCCTTCAGGGCCAACTTTAATGGACTGTTTACTTCCCTCTCTCCTCCATCATTACTTTTTGTTCCGCTTCCATCACCAGTGGTATTATTTCTCCATGAAATACCATCGCTCCCCTTCTGACTATCGCATACTGTGAGACAGATAGTTCCTTCTCCCCCTGCTATCCGACCAGCTGCGGCCTGCACCAAAGGGGTTTATCTTTTTGGGTGGTATCCACTTCAGCCACTTGCCAAACTGTGGTTCTTCTCCCCTCTTCAATCTGGTCGAGCACCCCTTATCAATATGCCCTATCATACCACATATAAGGCAGAACTCCGGCAAAAACTCATACTCCATTGGGCACCAGATTGTTCTCCCCTTCTCCTCCACCTCCACAATGATTCCTCTCATAAGCGGCTCTGCAAGACACTTTTTCACCTTCACCCGGAGGCATCTCCCCACCGCCATGCCATTCTCCAATCCATCCATCTCTAGAAACTCCCCCACTCTATCGCCAATCAGCGTTCCCGTCTCCAGATGCATCTTCCCCAATGGAAGCTTATACACCCTCACCAAAATAGGGACGTGCGAGAAAGAGTATTCTTCCACATTCTTTATCGGATCATAATCCTCCATCACGATGAGTTCCTTCTCAAACATCCATGGTCCGTTTTCCACCGCTTTCTTCCACCCTCCCTCCTGCTTGAAAGTGAAAAGGAACACATTGTCTCCCAGCTCCTTACAATCGATCCCCTTCATCGGACACCAAATTGATCCCAACGCATTTTCGACCGACTCTGGGTGCGCCAGCTTCTCACACATCAGCTTACCAATCGCTTTTGGTTCCTCCAGCCCCCCTTTTCTCCGATCTTCCCCGCTCAGCTTCAAACCCTTCATCTCGACCTCCGATAGCCGCAGGCCCCTCATTAGACCCTCCATGTTCTCCATCACCCTCCTTCTCCGTGGCCCTTGAGCGCCCCAGCAAAAACCCTAGGTTTGGTGTTTTACGATCACGAGCCCTAGGGGACTCGCAAAAGGCTTTTTGGTGGATGGCTTTACTCAACGGGAGATCAGCACCAGTTTGAGAGTGCACCGATCACCGACTACAGGACAGGTTTCACGTCGATCACCGGGGGTTGACAGTCACCGGCGATCTAGATCTGGATCGCCAGGAAATCGCCCAGCAACTACCCAGCGTAATTTACGGAAACCGTCACCCTACGGGACAGACACACACGCATATTTATTGTTGAAGACCCTCGCAGTTCGCTCTTTTCAAATCGTCCAACTAATTAGTAAGGTGAGATAAGTCATAGCTTCACGGTTCGGGGTGCTCTTGCGTGACATGTTTGTCCGTCCACCAAGCTTTGACAGGGAGGCCAACCGTCCGCTCATGGGTCCGGATTGATGGTACCCCAAGCCACTCCTTGACCATCCCTCAAAGCCGCTTGGTATAGCGGCAAGGGGAGAAGAGGTGCGCGGTCGGCTCTTGGTTTTGCTTGCAAAGCGGGCAGAGCCCACAATTGTTCCAACCTCTCTTCTCTAGGCGATCCACCATCCAAAGTCTATTCCGAATAGCCAACCATGCAAAGAAAATTACCTTTGGAGACACCCAAGCCTTCCACACTAACTTGTTCATACTCGTGAGCGTGGCCCCAAATAAATTGAGCATTATAAGCAAAGGATGATGTATACTCCCCATCGACGTGAGGTTCCAAGAGATAGAGTCCTCAATTTCCTCATTGAGATGAATGTCACTGTTATCACCAGAATTTAACCAAGTCTGGAGATGGGCCGTGATTAGATGGGCTTAGAAGATATACATGGAAAATATTCCCGAACCGGCCTTGTACAAGAAGTTTGGGCAAGATTGCCCGTGTATCTGTAAATTATAGTAGGTTACGTGTCGGTTAGAATTAAGAGATAGAGTTTAGCTCGTACACGATTGGGTTTATTCCCAAGTTAGAAAGTCTACGGACTATAAATATGTATCTAGGGTTATTGAGAAAGGAGGACGATCACGTTCACAACAAATCAATCTAGGCGCATCGCCACCCCTTGTTTCGAGGGTTTCTCCGGGTAAGCAACATGCTGCCTAGATCGCATCTTGCGATCTAGGCAAGTATCGATTTATTCGTTATTGGTGTTGCTCGTGCTGAAGCCTTTTTGATGGCGAGCAACACCCTTATCTTAGGTGTTTTGGGGTTGATGACAAGGCTTTCACGATGCATTTGTTTAGCTACGCTACCCCTCGATATCTAGCTGCCCTTACACCTATTTTAGGTGTAAGAGCAGCATCTTGCTCGTTCGTTATTTAGTAGATCTAATCCATTATAGTTGCTCCTTGTTCTTCAAGGATTGGTTTGATATCCGTATGGTTAGGACTTATAAACGGGTTGAAGGATCCGGTAGTGCGTAAAGGTGTGGTTTATCAAGCTCTAGAGGGATTGTTCCGGGTATCAACTTCACGTTGGTTTTTAGGCCTCTTTAGGGCTGGTTTTCCATCATCTTACGTATCTGCTAGGCTCAATTACGCATAGGATGTTCCGATTATACGGTGAAAACCCTAGACTATCGTAGATTAGCTTAGCTTGATATCGATAAAGCATGATCCCCATGTCCTTATAAATCTAACATGAACCATGGGGAAATCGGCTCTTTGAGCCGATCCACATAACAACTTAAGAGCCGATCGGGGCTCGTATTTAATGTTTACGTGTTTGCCATGCAGGAAACTAGTCGAAGCAATCCATCACCTTCCTGGCCAGGTATAGGTCAGGTGGCACGCCCTCGTAAGCACCAGGACGTGTGCCAGAAGGCATTGCGGGTCGTCGCCCGAGGGACCAGGGTCCACCGCAATCATGGGAGCCTCCCGGCTCTACTGTGTTGCCCGTCGCTGCTCGCCGGTGGGTTTCTGACCGCAATACATTCTGTCACGCCCGGTGGGACGCTCTGCAACAACAACAACATCGACATCTGCAGCAACCATGTCAAAAGCTGCGGAGGAAGTGGTTGGCGAACCAGTCACGTACGCAAATCTGCCCGAAGAGCAGAAGAAGAAGTATGATGAGATGAAAGCCATCTTGGAAGCCGATCTCATCGGCTCCTTCGTCAGGACCCGTTCACATGGCGTAAGGTGGAAGGGGTTCTCCCCTGAAGGTGTTCTCGACGGAGTGGACCTGTCTACCCCTTCGGAGGAACGTACCAGAGCCCTGCGCCAGGAAATCAATTACATGCCGGCTCATTCTCTACACCGCTATTCTGAGAGCCTGGTGAATACTCTCGAGCGCGTCGCGGTCCGTGTGGTGCAGAAATCATGAAGCATCGGTACTCCCCGTCGGGACCTACCCTAGGGACTCACCGGGGAGAAGTACCGCTCCGGATCGGACCGCCGCTACCATTCGCGCTTGCAGCACTGGAGCCGCCGAGTTCACCGGCGTACGTCGTCTACAAGGTTGGAGGCGATCCTAGCGATTGCCAGTTCCTATATGAGCCGCCTAAGGAGATCCCACATGGATACGTGTGCACATACGTGCCGGACTGCGATGCCTTGGCGCGCACCAGCCAGATTGCACCAATAGGGATTTCTGGAGAAGACGCTGACAAACAAGCATGGCTGGCTAAATATGCTACTGGAACGAGTCATGAAGGCTCGGTCCCTACAGCTAATACCATGGAGCAGATCAGCACTATCTTGAGAGACCAGTTCGGCATCCTGCCGAAGAGGAAGACAATCGGCTATTCCAAGCCGTACCACGACGAGTATGATCCGATCCCGTCGCCACCCAAGTATCGGCTCCCTGAATTCTCAAAATTCAATGGAGCAGAAGGATCTAGCTCAATAGAGCACGTAAGCCGATATTTGGCGCAGGCTGGGCATGATTTCAGCGTCGGACCGGTTACGTGTGAGGTTTTTCGCACAATCTCTCGACGGGATCAGCCTTTGGATGGTACACGTCGTTGCCACCAAACTCAGTCCGGACGTGGAAGCAAATGGAGGAGCGAGTTTCACGTGCAATATCACTCGAAGCTACCGAGGCCGGCATTGCCGATCTAACACAGGTGCGGCAGAAGCGGGGAGAAACAGTATCTGAATACATCCAACGTTTCAGGACTGTCAGGAACCGATGTTATTCGGTTCGTTTATCTGAGAAGGAAGCAATCGATCTAGCGGTACTGGGCCTCGCAACGCCGATCAAGGATCTGACTTCACAAGCAGAGTACAGTTCATTGTCGCACATGGTGGAGCAACTCACATCATATGAGCAGCGGCACCCTGAATTGTACCAAGACAAGTTCAAGCGTCCGGTAGGCCTGGTTGAGATGGAAGAAGCTGAAGATCCGGCACCAGACCTAGAGGTGGCTGTAGCTGAGTGGACTCGGGGGGCAAACCCCGTGTCATGCAAATGGGTAAAACCACAAGGGCCTGCAAGAGGGTTTGACTTCGATTTGAGCAAGGCTGAGCAGATTTTCGATCTTTTGCTTAAGGAAAAACAGCTGAAGTTACCCGAAGGCCATAAAATCCCTACGAGCACAAGAAATGAACGGGAGGCCGTACTCGCAAATGGCATCACTCGTTCACCCATACCACCAATGACTGCAAGTTGTTTCGTCAGCAGATCCAAATGGCGATAGAACAAGGCCGATTGCTCTTCGGACAGTTTGCCATGAAAATGGACACACATCCGTTCCCTGGCGTCAACATGGTAGAACCGAACCACTCCGCGAGGCGTCGACTGGATTTCTCGTTTAATGTCAACATGGCAGGACCTGTACGCCACCATGGCAAGGATAAGGAAGAAAGCAGTCACTCCCGCGGAAAGGAAAAGGAGGAGGCCGATCCACGCGACCGGCCCCGATATGATGATAAGCGGTACCTCACCAAGGAACAAGTGAGAAGCGTGCGATACCAAAAGCCACTTTCCACGCACCTCCTCAACAAATATGAATATCAGTATGACCGACGTCGGCAGTGCGACAGAAACGACGAGAGATGCAATCGGTCCGGTGAAGACAAAGAAAGGTACCGTCGGCATGACAGAGACGACGAAGGACGCGAGCACCGCGTTAAGGAGAGGTCAAGGGAGCAGGAAGACATGGATAGACATTGGGACTGTCCTTTCTTTAAACACTGCTGGGACTCAGGGATGAGCCGATTGCCTACAATCGACAACTGCCCAGAATGTAGACGCCGGAAGAAGGATGCAGGAGAAATTTCAGTTTTCAAGCGTCTAGGACCTCTCCCGCCGCAGAACAAACGTGCTGAGTCCTCTCAAGATGAAGACTTTGAGGAGTCAGAAGATGAAGAAGAGGATAGGTACCACCGGCCAAGGTGGTGCCCCGATGGACTCAGCCACTCCCAAAAGCGTAGGGTTCAGCGGCTACGCAGCTTGGAGCAAGCCGAAGCGCGATACTTGCACATGTTGAGGAAGGCGCGGCCCGATCCGGCCGTGAAAATTCAGCGAGACTTTGGACGAAGAGACTCGTCCACCAAAGAAAGTTTGGCGTCCCAAGCAAGAAAAAGCCGATGTGGGTACATCGGCCGGCGTAAACATGGTGTTCTTCCTTCCATCGAGTTTCGTGCCCCAAGAACCGAAGAAGTGCCGATAGCACGGCTTGATCGCGGTCCACCGCCCGTCATCTTTGAAAAACCACGGGAGAAGGGCTACAAGCACATGAAGGCCCCGTACCTAAAAGGTTATATCAATGGGCAGCCCGTCGGCAGGATGTTGGTTGACACGGGAGCAGCGGTCAATATAATGCCATATTCCATGCTACGGTGTTCGGGACGCTCCGAGTGCCGATCCGATCAAGACCAACGTCACACTAAACGACTTCAACGGCCAAGCATCGTGGACGCAAGGTGTCCTGAACGTGGAGCTAACCATAGGCCGAAAGACGATCCCAACGACATTCTTCATCGTCGACAGCAAGAGCACCTACGCTGCCCTGCTAGGAAGGGATTGGATTCACGCCAACTGCTGCATTCCATCTACAATGCACCAATGCCTGATACAGTGGGATGGAGACGACGTGGAAGTCGTGCATGCAGATGATTCGATCGACGTCTCAATAGCAGGCATGAACATTTGGGACTCGGAAGACCAAGAGCCGCTCTCTGGAATCAGTTTGGACGGCTGTGATCGCATCGAGGTGACAAAAAACGGGGTGAGGCTGGTCTTATCCACCGGCCTGATAGAGTAACAAGAGCAACATCCATCGACATACGTGGCAAGGCCGATCCCTGCGATCGGCCCCAAAAAATAAAAAGCAAAGAGCTCACTTCAAACATGTCACGTAGTCGTGGTAGGGAGGCTTCCTCCTGTAAGGGAGCACGTACAAGTTGTAAACCTTCATTGAGCAATTCAATCAACATGGAGGCCGATTCCAGCAATCGGCCAAAATTATCCTCGCCATACGTTCTGCCTGTGTTCAACGTCGATCTAACAGGCGACGGAAAGCTAGAGTATGGGTTTACGTCAGCTGATGAGCTAGAAGAGATCGACATTGGTCCTGGGGATAAGCCACGACCAACATTTATCAGCAAAAAGTTAGATCCACATCTGAGGGGCCTGATGATAGCTTTGTTGAAAGAATACCCAGATTGTTTTGCCTGGGATTATACGAGAGATGCCCGGGCTAGACAGGAGCATCATTGAGCATCGGCTACCTCTCAAGAAAGGATTTCGGCCGTTCCAGCAACGAGCACGACAGATGAAGGCCGAAATTCTAGAAGAAGTCAAGAAGGAGATTGAGAAGATGTTGAGCGCCGGGTTCATCAGGCCATGCAGGTATGTTGAGTGGATATCTAGTATCGTACCTATGGAGAAGAAGGACGGCCGATGGCGCGTCGCCATAGATTTTCGCGATCTCAACAGAGCCACTCCGAAGGATGAGTACCCTATGTCGGTAGCTGAGACGTTGATCAATGCAGCGGCGGGTCAAAGGCTTTGAGCTTCATGGATGGCAATGCCGGTTACAACCAGATTTTCATGGCTCCGGAAGATATACACAAGACTGTCTTCAGAGTACCGGGTTCGGTGGGCTTGTTCGAGTATGTGGTCATGACATTTGGGCTGAAGAATGCCGGTGCAACGTACCAACGAGCCATGAATTACATCTTTCATGATCTAATCGGCAAGTTGGTGGAGATCTACATTGATGACGTGGTGGTCAAGTCTGTCTCAGTGGAAGGACACTGGAGGATTTGCGACGCATCCTGGACCGAACTAGAAAGTTCGGACTTAGAATGAATCCAAAGAAGTGTGCTTTTGGTGTGACGGCCGGTCAATTCCCGGGCTTCCTAGTTCATGAACGCGGAATTGAGATCGGCCTCGAAAAGTCAAGAGGCAGTGCGAACAATGAAGCCACCGACGACCAAGAAGGAACTCCAAAGTCTCATCGGCAAAATCAATTTCGTCAGAAGGTTCATCTCTAATCTGTCAGGACGAATTGAGCCGTTCATGGGATTAGTAAAAATCAAACCTGATGAGGAGTTCTACTGGGGGGCAGAGCAACAGCGAGCGTTTAATGAGATTAAAGAGTATCTAACGAAGCCGCCCGTGTTGGTTCCGCCCCAGCAAGACAGGCCATTCTATATTTACTCGTCGGTGAGCCGATATTTCTATCGCCTCGGTGGTAGTGCAAATCTATGATGGCATGGAAAGAGTTGCTTTCTACCTCAGCGAAGGATGTTGGATGCAGAGACGAGGTACCTGGAGATCGAGAAGTTGTGCCTCTGCCTATTTTTTACCTGCACCAAGCTCCGGCACATCTTTCTGACGGCAGAGATCATCATCATTTGCAAATCAGACGTTATCAAGCACATGCTGTCGGCTCCTATTTTGAAAGGCCGACTCGGTAAATGGATGTTCGCGTTATCGGAATTGGATCTCCGATATCAACCTGCGAAAGCAGTCAAAGGACAGGCCTTGGCCGATCTAATCGCTGAACGAATCAACACTAATATAGCAGCACTATCTATACGTGCATGGGCCATGTTCTTCGATGGGTCAGTTTGCGATGATGGTTGCGGCATCGGCATCCTACTCGTGTCACCCCGGGGGGCAACCTACACCTTCTCCATCAGGCTATCTACCCCTTGCACCAATAATGTTGCTGAGTATGAAGCAGTACGTAAGGGGATGGAGTTGCTAATTGAAGCCGGGGCAGAAGCAGTGGAACTCTTCGGAGACTCAAAGTTGGTGATCTCCCAGCTCACGGAAGAATACAAGTGTGAGAGCGAGTCACTCTTCCCATTATGGATCCATTGCCGCGAGCTGATAACACAGTTTAGGTACATAAACTTCAACTGGGTCCCGAGGTCGCAGAATACGTAGGCGAACGATCTCGCGCAGATGGCATCAGGCTATAAGGAGACAGTGGAAGGAGCCGATGTCCAGATACATTTCATGGAGCCAGATGATTGGAGAGTCGATATCTTCAATTACTTGAAAGATCCGGCTCGGGGGGCACCTAAACGGATAAGGTACAAGGCCATGAAGTATGTCCTGATTGGAGATGACATGTTCTATAGGACCTTGGAAGGGTTACTTCTCAAATGTTTGGGAACAGCCGAGGCAAATCGGCTCTTACACGAGGTACATGAAGGCGCCTGTGGAACTCATCAATCGGCTCATAAGATGAAGTGGTTGATCGGGCGATCGTGGTTTTATTGGCCCACCATGCTTGAGGACTGTTTCAATTACTATAAAGGGTGTCAAGCATGTCGAAGTTTGGGAGCATTCGGATGGTACCAAGCATCGGCCTATGAACCCCATCATCAAGCCTTGGCCATTTCGAGGATGGGGCATGGACATGATCGGCAAAATCCATCCTGCATCGAGCAAAGGCCACGAGTGGATCTTGGCCATTACAGATTATTTCACTAAATGGGTGGAGGCCGTCCCTATGAAGTCTGTGGCATCGAAGGACGTTATCAGTTTTGTGAAAGAGCATGTCATCCACAGATTTGGGATTCCCCGCACCATCACGACCGATGGAGGTTCGGTTTTCGTTTCTCGCGAGTTCAGAGATTTCTGCGAGAGCATGGGAATTAAGTTGATCCGATCATCCCCATACTATGCTCAAGCAAATGGGCAGGCTGAAGCGTCCAACAAGAGCCTTATCAAGCTGATTAAGAGAAAAATCGACGAATACCCTAGGCGTTGGCACGAGGTTTTGTCGGAGGCTTTATGGGCTTATCGCATGTCATGTCATGGGGCGGTAAAGACCTCGCCGTACCATCTGGTCTATGGACAAGAAGCCGTGTTACCTTGGGAGATCACGGCTGGGTCGAGACGTGTCACGTTTCAGAATGACTTGACAACTGAAGAGTATGTAGCCCTGATGAGTGATAGCGTTGAGGATCTGACGAAACTTAGACTTTGGTCACTTGAGAAAATTAAGGAGAACAAGGCCAAGGTGGCTCGTGCATATAATAAGAAGGTGAAGCCAAAGGAGTTCCACGTTGGTGATCTGGTATGGGAAGCTGTATTGCCGTTGGGGACTAAGGACAAGGCGTATGGTAAATGGTCTCCAAATTGGCACGGGTCGTACAGGGTTGACCAGGTCCTAAAGGGCAATGCATACATGCTCGAGCGGCTTGGATGGTGTGAAGTTCCCAGTGGCCGTCAATGGCCAGCATCTCAAGAAGTATTTCCCAAGTATGTGGGATGATGGGCAGTGAAATACGGGGGCCGATTTTAAATCGGCCAGTAAAATTTTTTTACTCATCAACTTGATCAGTGGAATATGGGGCCGATGTATGGAATCGGCCGGTAAAAATAAATATATGTACGAAGCAACAGGATGCTAAGTACAACCGATGCACGGACATTGACTTGAGAACAAAACAGCCGATGCACAGCCATCGACTTTAGGGGTACAAAGTATCATGATCAGGTATCAAGTTACCGTCTGAATTTGAGGAATGTTTGCTTAAACCTGTCTAATTTGGCAATTGAGTTTGGCCTTATGGGCGTTTGATAGTGAAAGACCGATACGCTGCTATCGGTTCTTTGCGTGTTGACTTGCTTTGACAATCGGCAAGAATTGGTATGAAGGCAAAATCGACATAGAAACATTTTCTTCTTTAATAAAGAGGATTTCTTACAAGGGGGAGCCGATTGCTCAGGAGAAGAAAAACAAAAGGGCCGATTACCACTACTAGTCTTATGCTACTAGTCCTAGCCTAAGGGCCGTCGTTGCCCTCGTCGGCGCTGTCGTAACTGCCGTCGGCGCTGCTACCGGCGAGCTCCTCGTCGCTACTGCCGTAGCCCTCGGCAGGGGCCTCTTCCTCCTCGTTGTCGTCATCATCATCGTCGTCATCCGACCCGGCGCGGAAGCGCTTCGCCGGCGGCTCATCGGAGGAGGTGTCGTCCTCCTCTTCCTCCTCCTCATCGGAGGAGGTGAAGTCGTCCCAGGAGAAGCGGTCGTCCTCGCTCTCCGCCTCCTCCTCCCCGTCGACGAGGAATTGGAGGTCGTCTTCTCCGTCGGTCAAGGACTTGTCATCCTCGGACCAGACGGAGGAATCGTGATCCTCCTTGTCCCACGTCGTTGGGGCGAGGATGTCGTGCGCCGCCAACGAGCCCCACTCTGGCGTCGGCTCACGAGAAGAAGAGGATAGAGAGGAAAGATCCGAAGAGGTGGAGGAGGAGGAGGAAGAAGACATGGCTACAGAGGAAGGGGGTTTTTTGCCGATGGCTAGTACGGAGCAAGAGGATGAAGAGGCAAACTGCTCGACGCGGTTAAATAAAGGGATATGGGGGAGAGTTAATGTTACAGCAGTTTCCGAGGAAGTGGTGCCAAAGAACTGTCAAATCGTGCAGAGAAGTTGAGAAGGCAAGGCATCATGATGAAGGATACTGCGACGGTTCTGCTCTGCCACGACGTGACCCTACGAAGAAAAAAACAGAGTGGTTTTGAAATTATCATTGCCAAAACCAGGGGGGCATGTGTTATCACCAGAATTTAACCAAGTCTGGAGATGGACCGTGATTAGATGGGCTTAGAAGATATACATGGAAAATATTCCCGAACCGGCCTTGTACAAGAAGTTTGGGCAAGATTGCCCGTGTATCTGTAAATTATAGTAGGTTACGTGTCGGTTAGAATTAAGAGATAGAGTTTAGCTCGTACACGATTGGGTTTATTCCAAGTTAGAAAGTCTACGGACTATAAATATGTATCTAGGGTTATTGAGAAAGGAGGACGATCACGTTCACAACAAATCAATCTAGGCGCATCGCCACCCCTTGTTTCGAGGGTTTCTCCCGGGTAAGCAACATGCTGCCTAGATCGCATCTTGCGATCTAGGCACTATCAGTTTATTCGTAATTGGTGTTGCTCGTGCTGAAGCCTTTTTGATGGCGAGCAACACCCTTATCTTAGGTGTTTTGGGTTGATGACAAGGCTTTCACGATGCATTTGTTTAGCTACGCTACCCCTCGATATCTAGCTGCCCTTACACCTATTTTAGGTGTAAGGGCAGCATCTTGCTCATTCGTTATTTAGTAGATCTAATCCGTTATAGTTGCTCCTTGTTCTTCAAGGATTGGTTTGATAACCGTATGGTTAGGCCTTATAAACGGGTTGAAGGATCCGGTAGTACGTAAAGGTGTGGTTTATCAAGCTCTAGAGGGATTGTTCCGGGGATCAACTTCACGTTGGTTTTTAGGCCTCTTTAGGGCTGGTTTTCCATCATCTTACGTATCTGCTAGGCTCAATTACGCATAGGATGTTCCGTTTATACAGTGAAAACCCTAGACTATCGTAGATTAGCTTAGCTTGATATCGATAAAGCATGATCCCCATGTCCTTATAAATCTAACATGAACCATGGGGCAATCGGCTCTTTGAGCCGATCCACAGAACAACTTAAGAGCCGATTGGGGCTCGTATTTTATGTTTACGTGTTTGCCATGCAGGAAACCAGTCGAAGCAATCCATCACCTTCCTGACCAGGTATAGGTCAGGTGGCACGCCCTCGTAAGCACCAGGACGTGTGCCAGAAGGCATTGCGGGCCGTCGCCCGAGGGACCAGGGTCCACCGCAATCCTGGGAGCCTCCCGGCTCTACTGTGTTGCCCGTCGCTGCTCGCCGGTGGGTTTCTGACCGCAATAGTCACTGAGGTGCCTCCAATGCCGAATGTACTCATGTATGTGTTGCAAGGTCATATTAACGTCTGTCTTGATTTTGAGAATCAAGCATTGTTATGCATGGCTTGTTTGACACTCCATTTCTTCCTTGTGGAGGCTTCAAAAATTAGTGGGGCAATGTCTTTGGGATTCATTCCATGTAGCCAAGGGGAGTCCCAACAAGGTGTGATTTTGTTGTTGCCAATGTTGATCGTGGAGGTGGCATAAAAGTGATCCATATCCACCGAGTTGCAAGGATTACTCATACCAACCCAAAGCTTGTTGGTGTCACGCCACTCAAACCAAGGCCACCACAAAAAAGTCCCTCGCAAACTTCTCCAGATGGAGAATCCCTAAGCCACCAAGGTGAGCAGGTCTACAAACTGCCTCCCATTTGAGCTTGAATACCACGGTAGACCTCGCTAGTATAGTGTTGGCCCATAAAAAAGTTCTCTCAACTTTGTTCATGGTAACAAAGCAACCCGGCGGGATGTTGAGCGGAGTGAGGTGAAAAATGGATTTTGTGGTGAGTATGGATTTGATGAGCCCCCCCCCTCGACCCGGTCGCATTGAAGGATTCTTCCCATCCCAAGTTACTAACTTTCCGGCCATCTTGTACTCAAGTGGTTAGAAATCAACCCTCTTTAGTTGCCAAACCGAGAGTAGTAGGCCCAAATAATTTATAAGAAATGAGTACGAGCTGCCAGCAAGTCATGGAGCACGTCTTTGAAGTCTATGTCGTGGCATCGAATTGGCACCACCACACTCTTTTGGAAATTTGTGTCAAGACCAGTGACTTCCATTGAGGAGGACTCTCGAACAAGAGGTGCATAGCAAAGCGGCTATCCAATCACGAAATTTGGGCAGAAACCCGTGTCTCTTGAGTATCTCCACAATGTACTGCCAACTAACGGATTCAAATGATTTGCGAATGTCAAGCTTAAAGAGTAGAGTCGGGGTTTTGCTCTTGTGTGGCTTTCTAGCAAGGCCGCGGACATACATAAAGTTGTCGTGGATACTTCTCTTCTTTGTGAAATCACTTTGTGCATTGGAGACAAGCTCATTCATCAACGGCGCAAGCCGGATGGCTATCATTTTGGCGATGACTTTTGTAATGGCGTGGATCAAAACTAATTGGTCTATCGTTGGTGATGTCCTCAACCCCCTCTTTTTTTGGTAGAAGCACACTATTGGACCAATTGAGCCATTGGAGGTGAGCCACATGGAGATTGTTGTATTGGAGGATGGCTCCCATGACGTCGCCCTTTATGATGCGCCGACACTTTTTGAAGAAAGCGCCGGTAAAGCCATTGAAGCCGAGTGCCTTATCAAAGGGACTTCGATTGATTGCATTTTGCACCGCCTCCTTCGTGAAGGGGTCATCAATTTCTTCCGTGACCATATTTCCAAGGTTAAGATTTTCCCACTTCAAGTCAAGGTTTTCAATTGGCCCTTTTCCCATGACCGACCAGAAGTGATCATTAATGATGTCCTCGTTTTTCTCATAGTCGGTGATTCACCCTCCATTAAGCTTGAGGCGGTGGATATGGTTTTTCCTCGGTCTTGCATTCACGCTCGAGTGGAAGAACAGTTTCAGGTATGTACTTGAGAAGTACGTGTCGAGTTGGTATTCAAAGTTTGCAGTTCAACGTAGGGAAATGGCAGCTCAAAGTGAACAACACACCACGAGCAGCTGTAACCGGGATTAGAAACGTTCTTTGGTCAGTCATGGATTTTTGCAACTGCGACGCGAGAAACAATAAATTGGAGAGATTAGTCAAACATACGACTTTAGATTGATATAAACCTTGATCCTAATGGAAATGGAATGTAGTGCGGTTCATGGACATGTGCTAGCTCCCAACAGGGCGATATAATAGAGTTCGTCGCGCAGTGCTGGGACGGCCGGTCTCGATCTCTCGGAGTTCGCCACGTACGTATTGTACATCGGCACAAGTAGGTGCCAAAAACTATCGGGGGAAAAACGGGCGCGGACGATCCGGCGAAATTTAAATAGTATAGCAACAGAAAATCATCGACAAACATGCCAAGAAGGAAGCTATCAATCTATTGTCTTACGTTTTTCTCGATAAAAGACGCTCTGTCAAAAAATTTAAGCATTACAGCTAGCATCTACATAATAAAGATATACCTGGCCACACAACTTTTATATTCCGAAACTGAAAATAAAAGGCTCGATACATGAAATCCAAATGAAACTATATCGACTCTTAAAGCGGTGGAGGATCACTCCTGAGATTATGATGCCACTCATGTTAAACAATAAAGTCTCTCATCGTATCGTACAAATGTGTAGGCACCTTCGTAAATAGATCGCGATCCTCTATACGTTGAAGAGACAACCATAAATAGAGCAAAGTGATGCACCGGTAAATAACCTACATAAGATTTAAAAAATCATTAAAAGCCTTGTAATTTCTCATAGCGAAAGCGACCAAATAACGGCAAGCGCTTTCATCCTAATATGTAGTTTAACCTATGATCCACTGCATTAAACCAATTGCCAAAAAAATTGTTTGCAACGTTGCATGGTGGATATAAGGTAGATCATATTTAGATGATTAACCATAGATCTCACAAACTGATTTTGGAAGAATAAGTGTTTGGTTGTCTCATCCTAAAGATAAAACACACACTTTTTTGCTTTTCTTATGTTTTGCAAGCTTCTCCTGGTGAGAATAACCCCTCCATGAAGATATCACGCAAAAATCTTCATCTTCAGTGGTGTCTTTATCTTATAAATCTTCTTATTATCCAATACCGGCACCATAGGCACCATAGGCTGAAATCCATAGAGAATTAGGTTTCGACGAAACTTGCCCGGCCCTTGCGTCTGAACGAAAGCCGATCACTGTTGCATTGTCACCTGTTTAAGCAAGCGGCCCTAAACTTATTTATTTCACCACTGTAACTATCTATTGTTGCTTATTTATTTCACCACGACAAATTGCATGTGTATGAAGTTCATCCATTTTACAATAAAATCTTCATCTGCTAGTCAAAAAGGATGATATTCCAACTACGTCGCCTACTTGCATAAACTGTTGCGAATCTGTTCTTTCTCATAGTTGGTAGTAGTATATAGCTGTAGAAACTTCCCGTGTGTCCAATTATTGCTTCGATGTGACTCGAATTTGTTCCCTTTTTGCCATTCATTTCTTCGATCCACCGACTATAATCTGGAGTACATGTTTGGCTTGACCTCTGTTAGCTCACCAAACTTCTCTGATCGAAACTGATTGCGATTGAAGAGTAGTATACTGAAGAAATGAAGACTTCATGCAATTGCTTCCATCCTGGAGTACTACTTTTTGACAAATACTTAGAATCTATAAATCGTTCACATTTGGTAGAACCCTATATGATTTCTACTTCGTGACCTGCCCATCATGTTATCGTTTTTTATTCTAGTGAGCATGTTCCGGTGGAGTCGGTGTAAACAAAATTATTAACCTTTTCTTCTCGACGCCCCCACAGTTTCGGTGGGTACAAGAATGGTGAACAGCTAATGAATGAATGAGTGTCTACGAGAAACTAGACACTACTTTAGTTAAGAGAGAGCTGAGAATAGGCGTGATGAATTTATATGCAAGGTTCGCAAAAATAAAGAATTTATATGCAAGAACTTCAACCAAGGACGACAAATATAGCAGTGTGAGTTGAGCGGATCGACACTTACAATTTTCTACTGTTGCAATGAGGGCACGGTGCATGATCGTACAATTAGTAATTAAGAAGCAAACAGGGGGCGCCTGTCGGTCTTTGTCCTCGCCGTTCCAATGACAGACAAGAGAAACATGGAGGCACACTCACATGTTGCTCCACTGTTTGTTTTCGGTTGTTGTATAAGGTACTCTCCATCATTCACTCACTTATGCGTGTGCCCTGATCGTCCCGGTGGCAAAGGAAATGAAAGGAAAGAAAAGTGTGAAGAAAAGATGAAAGAAAACCCAAAATGGGTAAGCAAAAGATAAATCTGATTATCACTAACAATCGGCTTTTAATGAAGGTCGGTCTGGGGATGGCCCAGGTTGTTAGGAATCTCTAATCATGCTTGTGGTTGCATTAACAAACCCTTTCTCCCGAATGTAATTAAGCTTTATTTTCCAACAAACTTTGTTTGTCTCAAATCGTCGGCATGTTATGTTCTGTCGGCATGTTTGCTCCCTGTGTAGGTCTCGTCCGAAATCAGAGAAATGAGAAATGGAGGTAATTAATATAAAAAACAGAGCAGGAAATGGGAGTGCCAAGACGAACTGATTATTTGCATGAGTGAAACATAGAAAAATTATTCGAAACGTATCTAGGCACAGCTGCTTAATGCTGGTGATTGTCGCACTGAACTGTAGAACACAATCAAAGGGGCCAAGCCACTTATTTGAACTTTGACAGTGAAGTTTCTCGGTGATCCAAGCCGTCCTACAGATTGCATGTCTATGGCAATGGCACGTTTGAGTAGGCCAAGTCATGCACAATTAGTGATTAGTAGGCCAAGCATGGACTCTACTCTGATGCGCATTTGGTCAGTCAAGATATCTGCACTGACGGTGACAACAGCTACAGCCAAAGCCGTTAGAGAACGCTTACCAACAAAAGCTTCAATCATCTTGGCGCCAAACCTCCAACTCCCAACCCAATCTAGCTCAGCTAGCAAACGATATTATCTACTCTTATATCCATATAAGTGATACCTACTTTTTTTTGTTGCCATAAGCACTAGTTTGGAGGTTGTCTATAGATGATCCAATTGGATGGGTCATGGGTACATTTGTCCCTTTTACGCCAAACAAATGGATAAGACCGAATATGGTCGACATGTTGATGTGCGAGTTGTACTGATATGATGTCAAGATGTGTTTCAAAAAAAAAAGATATGATGTCAAGATGTGTATTTCATGAACTTTGTCCGCGTAACTTGAAGACAACTGTGACCGATGTGACGGAATAGTCGAAGCAATGCATAGCATTAATCAGTTTTCAAGACACGTATTCTTTTTGTTTTATGATAAGAACGCTCCTTTTCTTCTTAGGGTGGAATGACCTTTCTGTGGCACATAAATCAGAACCATAACATGTACTTTTTTCGATAAAGGATGCTTTATTACTTTTGAGAAGCAATTACATCCAGCCTCTGCATAACCAGGATGCACACAGCCGTTTATGAGTCTTAAGTCCAAAAGATATCAAAAGTAAAAAACTAGGCGGAATACATATCGCAGCGATAAATCATATAACGCCTAAGGTATGGGTGGGGCTTCAATCCGTAGACTATGCTGTCACCCATGTAGGGAAAAAGTATCCCTCGCCGTAGCCTCCAACCGTGTACCGACCTCCGTAAATAGGTCTCGGTTCTCCATGCGTTGAAGAGGTAACCACAAACGGAGAATACTTGTACATCTGTAGATGACCTGCAACAAAGAGCAATTTTTATCATTAAAAATCTTGTCATTTCTACTCAGCCAAAGCGCCCAGATAACTGCTAGCGCCCCCACCCTAAGAAGCAACTTGAACCTTGGATCTATACCATGAAGCCAATTGCCAAAGACATTGGCCACACTAGTCGGAGGATACAAGGTAGACGCAACTTGGATGATAGACCAAATAGATCTCGCAAATTGGCACTGAAAGAAAAGGTGTTTAATGGTTTCATCATGATGACAAAAAACACACCGAGTACTTCCGTGCCAATTCCGCTTAACAAGATTGTCTTTGGTGAGAATAACTCCTCGACGAAGGTACCATCCAAATATTTTGATTTTTAGTGGTATCTTCATCTTCCAAATTTTCTTATTATTATCAACTGGTAAATCAGAAAGAAGTATAGCGTTGTATAAAGATTTAACCGAGAAAGAGCCACCTACCTGTAAATTCCACCTAAATTCATCCGGTTCAGTTGATAAGTTAATATCCCCTATCCTTTGAATTAGTGCATTCCATGCCAATAACCTTTGTCCTAGCAAAACTCGTCTAAACGTCACATTCGGTGGCGAGATAGCCATTACTGTGGCAATTGTATCACCATTGCGACGAACAATACTATACAACGCAGGATACTGTTCACTTAGGGGGGCATTGTCTAACCAAACATCTTCCCAGAACCGTATCTGTGTTCCATTCTTGATCGAGAAAGTACCATGACGAAAAAAGACATTTTTTGTCGCCATGAGACCAGCCCAGAAGTGTGAATCCCTAGGTTTCCAAACCACTTGGGATAACGTCTTCGAACCGATATATTTTCTCCTAAGAATAGTTTGCCAAATCCCATCCTCTGTAAGAAGCTTAAAAAGCCATTTAGCCAGCAGGGCTGAATTCTTGACTTCCAGATCATGAACTCCAAGCCCGCCTTGATCTTTGGGACTACAAACTATACTCCATTTAACCAGTCGATACTTCTTTTTCTCGCTGTCTGATACGTCCCAAACGTATCTATAATTTCTTATGTTCCATGCTACTTTTATGATGATACTCACATGTTTTATACACATTATATGTCATATTTATGCATTTTCCGGCACTAACCTATTGACGAGATGCCGAAGAGCCGATTGTCTGTTTTCTGCTGTTTTTGGTTTCAGAAATCCTAGTAAGGAAATATTCTCGGAATTGGACGAAATCAACGCCCAGGGTCCTATTTTTGCACGAAGCTTCCAGAAGACCGAAGGAGTCACGAAGTGGGGCCACGAGGCGCCGCCACAACAGGGCGGCGCGACCAGCAAGGGGGCCGCGCGGCCCTGTTGTGTGGGGCCCCCGTGGCGCCTCCTGACCTGCCCTTCCGCCTACTTAAAGCCTCCGTCGCGAAACCCCCAGTACCGAGAGCCACGATACGGAAAACCTTCCAGAGACGCCGCCGCCGCCAATCCCATCTCGGGGGATTCAGGAGATCGCCTCCGGCACCCTGCCGGAGAGGGGAATCATCTCCCGGAGGTCTCTTCATCGCCATGATCGCCTCCGGATCGATGTGTGAGTAGTCCACCCCTGGACTATGGGTCCATAGCAGTAGCTAGATGGCCGTCTTCTCCCCATTGTGCTATCATGTTAGATCTTGTGAGCTGCCTATCATGATCAAGATCATCTATTTGTAATCCTTCATGTTGTGTTTGTTGGGATCCGATGAATATTGAATACTATGTCAAGTTGATTATCAATCTATCATATATGTTATTTATGTTCTTGCATGCTCTCCGTTGCTAGTAGAGGCTCCGGCCAAGTTGATACTTGTGACTCCAAGAGGGAGTATTTATGCTCGATAGTGGGTTCATGCCTCCATTAAATCTGGGACGAGTGACGAAAAGTTCTAAGGTTGTGGATGTGTTGTTGACACTAGGGATAAAACATCGATGCTTTGTCTAACGATATTTGTGTTGATTACATTACGCACCATACTTAATGCAATTGTCTCGTTGTTTACAACTTAATACCGGAAGGGGTTCGGATGATAACCTGAAGGTGGACTTTTTAGGCATAGATGCATGTCGGATAACGGTCTATGTACTTTGTCGTAATGCCCCGATTAAATCTCATAGTACTCATCATGATATATGTATGTGCATTGTTATGCCTTCTTTATTTGTCAATTGCCCAACTGTAATTTGTTCACCCAACATCTGCTATCTTATGGGAGAGACACCGCTATTGAACTGTGGACCCCTGTCCTATTCTTTACATCTGAAATACAATCTGCTGCAATTGTTCTTTACTGTTCTTCGCAAACAACCATCATCATCCACACTATACATCTTATCCTTTGTTTACAGCAAGCCGGTGAGATTGACAACCTCGCTGTTACATTGGGGCAAAGTTCTGTGATTGTGTTGTGCAGGTTCCACGTTGGCGCCGGAATCCCTGGTGTTGCGCCGCACTACACTCCTCTGCCATCAACCTTCAACGTGCTTCTTGACTCCTACTGGTTCGATAAACCTTGGTTTCTTACTGAGGGAAACTTGCTGTTGTACGCATCACACCTTCCACTTGAGGTTCCCAACGGGCGTGTGCTTTACGCGTCCAAGCTAAATTTCTGGCGCCGTTGCCGGGGAGATCAAGACACGCTGCAAGGGGAGTCTCCACTTCCAATCTCTTTACTTTGTTTTTGTCTTGCTTTGTTATATTTTATTTACTACTTTGTTTGCTGCACTTATATCAAACACACACAAAATTAGTTGCTAGCTTTACTTTATTTACTGTCTTGTTCTCTATATCAAAAACACAAAAAAATTAGTTACTTGCATTTACTTTATTTAGTTTGCTTTATTTACTACTGCTAAAATGGGTACTGTTGAGAATACTAAGTTGTGTGACTTCACTAGCACAAATAATAATGATTTCCTATGCACACCTATTGCTCCACCTGCTACTACAGCAGAATTCTTTGAAATTAAACCTGCTTTACTGAATCTTGTTATGAGAGAGCAATTTTCTGGTGTTAGTTCTGATGATGCTGTTGCCCATCTTAATAATTTTGTTGAACTATGTGAAATGCAAAAGCATAAGGATGTAGATGGTGACATTATAAAATTAAAATTGTTTCCTTTCTCCTTAAGAGGAAGAGCTAAAGATTGGTTGCTATCTCTGCCTAGAAATAGTATTGATTCATGGACTAAATGTAAGGATGCTTTTATTGGTAGATATTATCCTCCCGCTAAAATTATATCTTTGAGAAGTAGCATAATGAATTTCAAGCAATTAGATAATGAACATGTTGCTCAAGCATGGGAGAGAATGAAATCTTTGGTAAAGAATTGCCCAACCCATGGACTGACTACTTGGATGATCATCCAAACCTTTTATGCATGATTGAATTTTTCTTCGCGGAACCTATTGGATTCAGCTGCTGGAGGTACCTTTATGTCCATCACTTTGGGGGCGGCAACAAAGCTTCTTGATGATATGATGACAAATTACTCTGAATGGCACACGGAAAGAGCTCCACAAGGTAAGAAGGTAAATTTTGTTGAAGAAACCTCCTCCTTGAGTGATAAGATTGATGCTATTATGTCTATGCTTGTGAATGGAAGATCTAATGTTGATCCTAATAATGTTCCTTTAGCTTCATTGGTTGCCCAAGAAGAACATGTTGATGTAAACTTCATTAAAAATAATAATTTCAACAACAATGCTTATAGGAATAATTCTGGTAACAACTATAGGCCATATCCTTCTGCTAATGGTAATAGTTATGGGAATTCTTACAACAATAATAGGAGTGTACCCCCTGGTCTTGAAGCCATGCTTAAAGAATTTATTAGTACACAAACTGCTTTTAACAAATCTGTTGAGGAAAAGCTCGATAAAATTGATATTCTCGCTTCTAAGGTCGATAGTCTTGCCTCTGATGTTGATCTTTTAAAATTGAAAGTCATGCCTAATAAGGATATTGATAATAAGATTGTTACTACATCAAATGCCATCCAAGTTCGAATTAATGAGAATATTAGATTGATGGCTGAATTGCATGCTAGGTGGAAAAGAGAAGAAAATGAAAAACTTGCTAAAGAGAATAATGTAGCTAAAGTTTGGACTATTACCACCACTAGTAATGTTAATGATTCACATGTTGCTACACCTCCTACTATCAATGGTAAAATAATTAGTGTTGGCAATGTTACTACTCCTAGTGCAAAGCGTGCAAAATTACCTGAAACTGCTAAAACTGCTGAAATTGATAAAACTGCTGAAATTTTTCAAAATATTGGGGATAATGATCCCATTGCTGTAGATCATAATGGTTTAGACTTTGATGATTGTCACATCTCTGAAGTTATAAAGTTCTTACAAAATCTTGCTAAAAGTCCCAACGCTAGTGCTATAAATTTGGCCTTTACAAAACATATTACAAATGCTCTCATAAAAGCTAGAGAGGAGAAACTAAAACTTGAAACTTCTATTCCTAGAAAGTTAGAAGATGGTTGGGAGCCTATCATTAAGATGAGGGTCAATGATTTTGATTTTAATGCTTTATGTGATCTTGGTGCAAGTATTTCTGTTATGCCTAAGAAAATTTATGATATGCTTGACTTGCCACCATTGAAGAATTGTTATTTGGATGTTAATCTTGTTGATAATGCTATAAAGAAATCTTTGGGGAGGATTGATAATGTTCGTATTATGGTTAACAATAACCTTGTCCCCGTTGATTTTGTTGTCTTGGATATTGAATGCAATGCATCTTGTCCCATTATATTGGGAAGACATTTTCTTCGAACTGTTGGTGCTACCATTGATATGAAGGAAGGTAATATTAAATATTAATTTCCTCTCAAGAAAGGTATGGAACACTTCCCTAGAAAGAGAATGAAGTTACCTTATGATTCTATTATTAGAACAAATTATGATGTTGATGCTTCGTCTCTTGATGTTACTTGATACACACTTTCTGCGCCTAGCTGAAAGGCGTTAAAGAAAAGCGCTTATGGGAGACAACCCATTATTTTACTTCTGCACCTTTATTTTATATTTGAGTCTTGTAAGTTGTTTACTACTGTATCAACCTCTCCTTATCTTTATTTTATTGCATTGTTGTGCCAAGTAAAGCCTTTGATAGTAAGCCAATACTAGATTTGGATTACTGCGCAGGAACAGATTTCTTGCTGTCACGAATTTGGGCAGTAGTCCCTGTAGAAAAATCAAAAGAATCTGCCAATTTACGTGCGTGATCCTCAGATATGTACGCAACTTTCATTCAATTTTGGCATTTTCATCTGAGCAAGTCTGGTGCCACTTTAAAATTCATCTTTACGAACTGTTCTGTTTTGACAGATTCTGCCTTTTATTTCGCATTCCCTATTTTGCTATGTTAGATGGATTTCTTTGTTCCATTAACTTTCAGTAGCTTTGTGCAATGTCCAGAAGTGTTAAGAATGATTATGTCACCTCTGAATATATGAATTATGCACTGACCCTCTAATGAGTTTGTTTCGAGTTTGGTGTGGAGGAAGTTTTCAAGGGTCAAGAGAGGAGGATGATACAATATGATCAAGAAGAGTGAAAAGTCAAAGCTTGGGGATGCCCCCGTGGTTCATACCTGCATATTTTAAGAAGACTCAAGCGTCTAAGCTTGGGGATGCCCAAGGCATCCCTTCTTCATCGACAACTTATCAGGTTCCTCTAGTGAAAGTATATTTTTATTCCGTCACATCTTATGTGCTTTACTTGGAGCGTCTGTTTGTGTTTGTTTTTGTTTTTGTTTGAATAAATCGGATCCTAGCATTCTTTGTTTGGGAGAGAGACACGCTCCGATGTTTCGTATGAACACATATGTTCTTAGCTTTATCTTTAATGTTCATTGCGAAAGTTGAACTACTTCATTCATTGTTATATGGTTGGAAACGGAAAATGCCGCATGTGGTAAATGGTTTAATGTCTTGAATAATGTGATACTTTGCAATTGTTGTGCTCATATAGATCTTGTTTAATCTCTTGCATCATGTACCTTGTACTCATTAATGAATAACTACATAGAGCTTGTTGAATATCATGTGAGTTGCTATGCATGTTCGTCTTGTCTGAAGTAAGGGCGGTTTTCACAACCAAATGGTTTGAGTATGCATACTGTTAGAGAAGAACATTGGGCCGCTAACTAAAGCCATGATTCATGGTGGAAGTTTCAGTGTGGACAGCTAATCCTCAATCTCTTATGAGAATAATAATCGTTGTTAAATGCTTATGCATTAAAGAGGAGTCCATTATCTCGTTGTCTATGTTGTCCCGGTATGGATGTCTAAGTTGAGAATAATCAAAAGCGAGAAATCCAATGCGAGCTTTCTCCTTAGACCTTTGTACAGGCGGCATAGAGGTACCCCTTTGTGACACTTGGTTAAAACATATGCTATGCAATGATAATCCGTGTTAACCCAAGCTAATTAGGACAAGGTGCGAGCACTATTGGTATACTATGCATGAGGCTTGCAACTTATAAGATGTCTTATACATAACTCATATGCTTTATTACTACCGTTGACAAAATTGTTTCTTGTTTTCAAAATGAAAAGCTCTAGCACAAATATAGTAATCAATGCTTCCCTCTCGCGAAGGGCCTATCTTTTACTTTATTGTTGAGTCAGTTTGCCTATTCTTTCTATCTCGAAGCAAATACTTGTATCAACTCGTGTGCATTGATTCTTACATGTTTACTTATTGCACTTGTTATATTGCTTTGTGTTGACAATTATCCATGAGATATACATGTTGAAGTTGAAAGCAACCGCTGAAACTTATATCTTCCTTTGTGTTGCTTCAATGCTTTTACTACGAATTTATTGCTTTATGAGTAACTCTTATGCAAGTCTTATTGATGCTTGTCTTGAAAGTATTATTCATGAAAAGTCTTTGCTATATGATTCATTAGTTTACTCATTATCTTCATCATTGCTTCGAATCGCTGCATTCATCTCATATACTTTACAATAGTATGATCAAGATTATGATAGCATGTCACTTCAGAAATTATCTTTGTTATCGTTTACCTACTCGAGGGCGAGTAGGAACTAAGCTTGGGGATGCTTGATACGTCCCAAACGTATCTATAATTTCTTATGTTCCATGCTACTTTTATGATGATACTCACATGTTTTATACACATTATATGTCATATTTATGCATTTTCCGGCACTAACCTATTGACGAGATGCCGAAGAGCCAGTTGTTGTTTTTTTGCTGTTTTTGGTTTCAGAAATCCTAGTAAGGAAATATTCTCGGAATTGGACGAAATCAACGCCCAGGGTCCTATTTTTGCACGAAGCTTCCAGAAGACCGAAAGAGTCACGAAGTGGGGCCACGAGGCGCCGCCACAACAGGGCGGCGCGGCCCTGTTGTGTGGGGCCCCCGTGGCGCCTCCTGACCTGCACTTCCGCCTACTTAAAGCCTCCGTCGTGAAACCCCCAGTACCGAGAGCCACGATACGGAAAACCTTCCAGAGACGCCGCCGCCGCCAATCCCATCTCGGGGGATTCAGGAGATCGCCTCCGGCACCCTGCCGGAGAGGGGAATCATCTCCCGGAGGTCTCTTCATCGCCATGATCGCCTCCGGATCGATGTGTGAGTAGTTCACCCCTGAACTATGGGTCCATAGCGGTAGCTAGATGGTCGTCTTCTCCCCATTGTGCTATCATGTTAGATCTTGTGAGCTGCCTATCATGATCAAGATCATCTATTTGTAATCCTTCATGTTGTGTTTGTTGGGATCCGATGAATATTGAATACTATGTCAAGTTGATTATCAATCTATCATATATGTTATTTATGTTCTTGCATGCTCTCCGTTGCTAGTAGAGGCTCCGGCCAAGTTGATACTTGTGACTCCAAGAGGGAGTATTTATGCTCGATAGTGGGTTCATGCCTCCATTAAATCTAGGACAATGGATGTAAAGTTCTAAGGTTGTGGATGTCTTGTTGCCACTAGGGATAAAACATCGATGCTTTGTGTAAGGATATTTGTGTTGATTACATTACGCACCATACTTAATGCAATTGTCTCGTTGTTTACAACTTAATACCGGAAGGGGTTCGGATGATAACCTCGAAGGTGGAATTTTTAGGCATAGATGCATGCCGGATAGCGGTCTATGTACTTTGTCGTAATGCCCCGATTAAATCTCATAGTACTCATCATGATATATGTATGTGCATTGTTATGCCTTCTTTATTTGTCAATTGTCCAACTGTAATTTGTTCACCCAACATCTCGCTATCTTATGGGAGAGACACCGCTAGTGAACTGTGGACCCCGGTCCTATTCTTTACATCCGAAATACAATCTGCTGCAATTGTTCTTTACTGTTCTTCGCAAACAACCATCATCATCCACACTATACATCTAATCCTTTGTTTACAGCAAGCCGGTGAGATTGACAACCTCGCGTTACGTTGGGGCAAAGTTCTGCGATTGTGTTGTGCAGGTTCCACGTTGGCGCCGGAATCCCTGGTGTTGCGCCGCACTACACTCCTCCGCCATCAACCTTCAACGTGCTTCTTGACTCCTACTGGTTCGATAAACCTTGGTTTCTTACTGAGGGAAACTTGCTGCTGTACGCATCACACCTTCCACTTGGGGTTCCCAACGGGCGTGTGCTTTACACGTCATCACTGTCCCCTTGCCAAAAGAATCTGGATCGATAATAATCGAGTTTATGCAGAATTTCTTTCGGCAGTAGGAAGAAAGATAGCATATACAGTACCATATTTGTCAGTACCGAATTAATGAGTATCAATCTTCCCCCTAGGGACAACAATTTACCTTTCCAACTACTAAGGCGCTTTTGTAGTCTTTCTTCCAATAATTTCCATTCAACAATTGTAAGTCTCCGATAATGAATCGGAATACCCAAATAGCGAATAGGAAATTGGCCTTGCCCACAACCAAACAACTCTGTATACAAAGTTGTATCATTTTGGGCTTCACCGAAACAGAACAATTCACTTTTATGGAAGTTGATTTTTAATCCCGACAATTGCTCGAAAACCGCCAAAATTAATTTTAGGTTGCGAGCTTTTTCGAGATCATGATCCATAAACATAATTGTATCGTCGGCATATTGAAGGATAGATAATCCACCATCAACCAGATGTGGAATCACACCCTCAATCTGACCATCAGACTTTGCCCGCTCTATAAGTATAGCCAACATATCCGCTACAATGTTGAACAACATTGGTGATAACGGATCCCCTTGGCGCAACCCTTTTCGAGTTTGGAAATAGTGGCCAGTGTCATCATTAACCCTGATTGCCACACTACCTCCATACACGAAGTCATTTATTAGAGCGCACCATTCAGAAGAAAAACCTTTCATCCTGAGTGTCTGCTGTAAGAAAGACCACTTGACCTTGTCATAAGCCTTTTCAAAGTCTAATTTTAAAATAACCCCATTTAATTTCTTAGAATGCATCTCATGTACCGTCTCATGTAATACCGCCACTCCATCGAGGATATTTCTTCCTTTCATGAAAGCAGTCTGAGATGGCAGAACAACATGATCCACAACCGTATTAAGTCTAATGATGATTTACAACATATATTGGCAGTGCCCGTGCAACTGCATAATGATGGTGAATGTGCCGGCACCCAAACTGTAGAGCACAATCAAAGGGATCAAACCAATTACATCAGCTTTGACAGCAAAGTTTCACACTGATCCTAGACGCCCTACAAGGTGCCTATCTATGGCAATGGCAGGTTTGAGTAGGCCGAGTCATGCACAATTAGTACATGTATTTATGCATTAGTGGCCAAGAATGGGCTGTGTTTTAAGCATATTTGGGCAGTCAAGATACCTGCACTGACGCTGACAGCAGCCACATCGAAAGTCGTTAGAGAAACGCTTGCCTACAAAAGCTTCAATCATCTTGGGGCCAAAGCCTCCAACTCCCAACACAATCTAGCTTATCTAGCGAATCAATATTATGATATTATCCACTCATGTATCCTTACTGAGCTACTATTTTTTGGTTGCGATAAGCACAGGTAGGGATTTGGTAGTAGCTATGATGGAAATCCAGTGGTTGTGTATAGATGATCTGATTGGAGGGATGCACTTGTCCCTTTTATGCTAAATAAACAAATAGGATTATATGATTAGATCGAATGCATGTCACTTATAGGGTGGACATGTCGATGAGCATTTTTGTGGTGATATGATGTGCACTTGTCATTCGTCAATAAGTTGATGGATTTGTGCACGAATCATTCTGGCGTAAATTGAAGACAATAGTGACTGATGTGGCTCACAGTATTGTGTTTTTGTCTGGATTCATGTGTTGTGTCAATGTCGTGAAGCGGTGAAGTCGGAGTTGTGTGTTTGTGTTGTGGGGCGGCATGGTGGTAACGATGCCACTTGATTGACACTACCGGTGCATCAATCTCTAGCTACCGTGGAATTAAGTCGGTGCAAGATGTGCATCTTTCTCATATGAAACTCATTGTCCAATATCTGCTAGGCAATTCTATTTTTTCTCAATTAATAAGATGAGACAAAGTTTCTGCCTCAGTTAAAAAAAAAAATTATCTTCATCTTTTTGTAATAAGAACCCCTGTCTTTTTTCCTCTAAGGGTTTAATGGCATTTTTGTAGTACATAACCGGAATCAGAACATGTTGCACATTGTGGTTAATTCTGTAAACTTGCACGTTTCGCCCTCTGGTGCAACTAGACAACTTACACCGCGCCAGCTCTTCTTTTCAGGCCGAAACGTGATATCACTGGTGATTTTTTTTTTTTAGGAAACACACTGCTTTATTAAATCAAACCAGTGGTACAATCAGCCTCGAGGCTGTGACTAAGAAAGGCCGGGCAAACATCTAGCCATTCTGCATCTAAAACACTTTCACACGCATGACGATATCACTGGTAGTTCAGTTCACTGAAACGTAGATGCAATTGGCCAGGTTCAGTGCCTCTTTAGTCCGGACACCGAACAGTGTTGTTGCACATCCAGCTATTGTTCGTGCCGTTTTGTTGTCGTGCTACTGGAGCGTATGTTACATGCCATCTTTCCTGCAACTGAGGAAATGAGGATACATCGGTACCCGAATGTCAGGATCCCGACATGGTTTTGGATCGAGATCCGGACAGCGATGCGGAAATTAAGGAAGAAGTGATAAATTGCAGTAAAGAACTAACTGTAAAGGAGGAACAGGAATAACTGGAGAAACATAATTAGGGTTCTTATTATCGCGCCGCACATCCACCCTCTCTCCCAGGTTATATAGAGTCCCCGGGGAGCCGCGATATTTCCAGGTTTGAATTCAAACTTGCACAGGTTTCAAAAACGGAAATTTAAATTACAGCTGTCGGATTACATCGAAGAGGTACGCTCCATCCTGGCCGTCCGCTGACTGACGAAACTGTAACTGGTCTTGACAATACTCCCTCGACGACACCAGACTTCAAGGCTGGAATGTTGGAAAGGTTGCTTGGATGAATTTGGCATCCTCCCAGGTTGCTTCCTCTGGTGACATGTTCTCCCAATGAATGAGCCATTGTGGAACCGGAATGTCGAACTCGCCACTTCTGGGTACTTGCCGATACTGAAGAACGGTGAGTGGAGCAATTTTGATTTTTCCATCAGCTGTTACCAGTGGCAGGGTGGGGTTGGGAACTGCCTTAGGACCTAGGTGTTTCTTCAACTGATTAACGTGGAACACATCATGGATCAATGTGCCTTCAGGCAGTTGCAATTTGTATGCTTGCTTCCCCACTTTCAGTAGTACTCAGGGTCCATAATACTTTGATGAGAGCTTGAGTGCATTCCTCAAACCCAAAGCAGTTTCTCTATAGGGTTGCATCTTTAGATAAACCATGTCACCAACCTCAAAGGTTCTCTCAGTGTGTTTGAGGTCTGCATATTTCTTCATTCTGTTTTGTGCTTGCTGCAAGTTCTGTTGCAAGGATTTCATGATTCTGTCTTTTTCTTGTAGCGTCACTTCGACTTCAGGTGTTACATCACAGGGGATGGAAATTCCATGTAGAGGTGGAGGGGCATAACCATACAAGGCCTCAAATGGTGTTGACTTGAGTGATGTGTGATAGGAGGAGTTGTACTGATACGTCCCAAACGTATCTATAATTTCTTATGTTCCATGCTACTTTTATGATGATACTCACATGTTTTATACACATTATATGTCATATTTATGCATTTTCCGGCACTAACCTATTGACGAGATGCCGAAGAGCCACTTGTCTGTTTTCTGCTGTTTTTGGTTTCAGAAATCCTAGTAAGGAAATATTCTCGGAATTGGACGAAATCAACGCCCAGGGTCCTATTTTTGCACGAAGCTTCCAGAAGTCCGAGGGAGAGACGAAGTGGGGCCACGAGGCGCCGCCACAATAGGGCGGCGCGGCCTGCAAGGGGCCCACGCGGCCCTGTTGTGTGGGTCCCTCGTGACTCTCCCGACTCTGCCCTTCCGCCTACTTAAGGTCTTCGTCGCGAAACCCCCAGTACCGAGAGCCATGATACGGAAAACCTTCCAGAGACGCCGCCGCCGCCAATCCCATCTCGGGGATTCAGGAGATCGCCTCCGGCACCCTGCCGGAGAGGGGAATCATCTCCCGGAGGTCTCTTCATCGCCATGATCGCCTCCGGATCGATGTGTGAGTAGTTCACCCCTGGACTATGGGTCCATAGCAGTAGCTAGATGGTTGTCTTCTCCTCATTGTGCTATCATGTTAGATCTTGTGAGCTTCCTATCATGATCAAGATCATCTATTTGTAATCCTACATGTTGTGTTTGTTGGGATCCGATGAATATTGAATACTATGTCAAGTTGATTATCAATCTATCATATATGTTATTTATGTTCTTGCATGCTCTCCGTTGCTAGTAGAGGCTCTGGCCAAGTTGATACTTGTGACTCCAAGAGGGAGTATTTATGCTCGATAGTGGGTTCGTGCCTCCATTAAATCTGGGACAGTGACAGAAAGTTCTAAGGTTGTGGATGTGCTGTTGCCACTAGGGATAAAACATCGATGCTTTGTCTAAGGATATTTGTGTTGATTACATTACGCACCATACTTAATGCAGCTTGTCTCGTTGTTTATAACTTAATACCGGAGGGGTTCGGATGATAACCTCGAAGGTGGACTTTTTAGGCATAGATGCATGCCGGATAGCGGTCTGTGTACTTTGTCGTAATGCCCCGATTAAATCTCATAGTACTCATCATGATATATGTATGTGCATTGTTATGCCTTCTTTATTTGTCAATTGCCCAATCGTAATTTGTTCACCCAACATCTGCTATCTTATGGGAGAGACACCACTAGTGAACTGTGGACCCCGGTCCTATTCTTTACATCCGAAATACAATCTACCGCAATTGTTCTTTACTCGTTCTTCGCAAACAACCATCATCATCCACACTATACATCTAATCCTTTGTTTACAGCAAGCCGGTGAGATTGACAACCTCACTGTTACGTTGGGGCAAAGTTCTGTGATTGTGTTGTGCAGGTTCCACGTTGGCGTCGGAATCCCTGGTGTTGCGCCGCACTACACTCCTCCGCCATCAACCTTCAACGTGCTTCTTGGCTCCTACTGGTTCGATAAACCTTGGTTTCTTTCTGAGGGAAACTTGCTACTATACGCATCACACCTTCCTCTTGGGGATCAGTAGCTTCCCCTGCCCAATGACATGGCCCAGGTAATCCACAGAGTCTACTGCAAAGCTGCATTTGGAAAGTTTAGCCTTAAGCTGGTGCAATCTCAGAATTTGTAGCACTTGTTGCAAGTGGGTTCTGTGCTGAACTGGATTTTTGCTGTATATTAAGATATCATCGAAGAATACCAACATGAATTTTCTGAGGTATGCAGAGAAGATGTTGCTCATGAGTTGTTGGAACGTAGCAGGTGCATTTGTAAGGCCAAAAGGCATAACCATGTTGTAAGGGTATTTCACCCTTATCCATTATTTTGGTAACGATGACACCGTGCTAAAGTATTTGGCCTAATATGTTTATAAGGATAATCTCAGGTATTAGGCAATAAGGCGTAAATGGTGTATCAAAGGAACAAGAAGGCTAACAACAATCAAAAAGGGGTTACAGGAGAAATCCGGTCACCAGCCCGGTCCAACCGGGCCAGCAACCGGCCAGTCCGGCGTGCTGGCCGGTCGACCGGTCGGAAACCGGGCTCCAAAGGAGGAACCAGCAGGTCCGGTCTGTGGCCCGGTCAACCGGGCTCCTGACCGGCGGGTCCGGCGCTCCGTCCGGTCGACCGGTCGGAAACCGGGCAGCAACCGGGCACCAACCGGAGAAGCGCCAGGACGACGCAAAGGTGCTCCGGTCACCAGTCCGGTCTGACCGGCCTCACGACCGGGCTGTCCGGTCTGTGGTCCGGTCTCGACCGGGTTTGTCGGGAAGAATGCCGAGGTGGCAAGTGGCAACGGCCAGATTTTGAAGAACACTATAAATACCCCTTCTTCTACCTTGGAAGGGTTAGGCAACATACTATAAGCTGTTCTTGAGCTCTCTCTCTCTTACTCCATTGCTAGAAACACCAAAAGCCTCAGATCTCCCTCCTCCTCCACCCAAACTCAAATCCCTCCGGGAATCATTAGAGGAGGACCCGATCTACCGTTCTACCAAGCCAAATCTCATTCCCCCTTGTATTCATTGAGAAGCTTGCTTCCTAGGGTTCCTTGGAAACCCTAGGTGGGCAAGAGGAGTCCGGAAGCATCCGGGCCGTGGATTTGCTCCGGGCAAGATTGTGAAGGTTTGGAGGCTACCTCAAAGTCTACCACAAGTGAGTGAGCTATTCCTTCGTGGGATAGGCTCCGGAGAATAGGGTGAGCCTTCGTGGCGCGGGGAATCCTTCGTGGGACCTCCACTCCTCCAAACGTGACGTACCTTGTTGCAAAGCAAGGGAACACGGGAATACATCCTCGTCTCCGCGTGCTATCGGTTATCTCTAACCGAACTCCTTACTTGTGATTTAACTGCCTGTGAGAGCCTTCGTGCTTGAGTTAGTTGTATCCTCATATAGGTTGCTTCACCTAGTTTGCATTAGGCTCATCTTTATATTCCGCAAAGCCTAATATTGCAAAGAAAGAATTAAAATTTGTAGAAACCTATTCACCCCCCTCTAGGTTTACCATCTCTATACTTTCAATTGGTATCAGAGCCTGGACTCTTATTAAGGGCTTCACCGCCTTAAGAGTGAGATGGATAAACTCTTCGAGGGTCTAGATGACGACTCTAACCTTTCGGTTAAAGAGATGAAATCTAGACTCTTGGCATATGATGCCGAGAAGAAGAAAAAGGAGGATGAGCTACAAAACCAAATGACAGAAATGACTGCCATGCTTAAGAACCTAACTGCGGGTGGAGCTCCTAGTGGGGCTTCGGTCTCTAAGGAATCCTACCATGATGTTAACCATGACTATCCCAGAAACACTTCACCCATGCCTCATATAAACCATAGTGGGACCGTTCCCCATTACGATGGAACTCACTTTCCACATTGGAAATCTGCTATGGAATCTCATATTCGCAGCTGCAGTGTGGAGCTATGGGAGCTCATTGTTCATGGACATCGGGAGCCACAAGATCCTACTCGGTTGACCTCCACCGAGTTCTACAACCGTCAACTCAATGCATCCGCACGTGACAAGATTAGAAGTGGCATCAACCGCAAGCTTCTTGATCAAGTCGATGACATTGTCTCCGCTAAAGAGTTGTGGGATCGGATCGTAGTACTCCAAGAGGGAACCGATTTGATCCAATCAGCTCTCTATGAGACCGCAAAGCAAGAAGCCTACCAGTTCATGATTCGAGATGGAGAAACCGTATTCGATGCCTATGCTAGGCTTGGTGCTCGAAAGTAAGGGTCAAGGGACTTGGTGCTGAGAAGTACAATGACGGATTCGAGATGAACGAAGCCTTCATAAAATCCAAGGTCATTGCTATGATTGCCGTCAAACAAGAAGACACCAACCTTGGACTCAACTTGCAAATCATGACCAAGAGTGCCGATCTCAACTCCGATGATCTAGTCTCCTATGTGGCCGCCAATGAAAGCATGGCCAAAGCCGGAAAGAGGCTCAAGGCAATGAACCGTGTTGATGAAGCCTCACACAACCATGAAGCGTCACACAACCTTGCTCTCAAAGCTAGAGCCGACCATGAAAGCAAAGAAGACTATGAAATTGAAGAAGAAGAAGAGATGACTTCAACTAGTGACATGGCTACCGACTTTGCTTTCTTTGCCAAGAAATACAAGGCAAAGTTTCCAATGCTCCTCAATGACAAGAAGAAGAAGAGAACTTGCTACAATTGTGATGAAGATAGCCACTTTGCAAATGAGTGCCCTTATGAGAAAAGGGTAGACAAGCCAAGATTCATCAAAGGGGTCAAGCCAAGATTGAAGCCAAACCCAATCAACGATCGATTCAAGAAGAACAAGGGAAGAGCTTTTGTTGGAGCCGAGTACTTGTCCGATGATGAAGATGAAGATGAGGAGAAGGAGGCCGGGGTGGCCGGTTTGGCTTTCTCCAAGCCCGGGTCACTCTTCACATATGACTACTCCAAGGACTACTCCACGGAGAATGATGTTGGTTCCTCCTTCATGGCAAGAATCACTCAAGATGATGACTCCGATGACTCTTCCCCCTCTACACTCGTTGGCTCTTGTCTTATGGCAAGGGAAACCAAGGTAATGGAATCTCCACCTTCCCTATCTAGTGTTCTTGATGATGAAAATGAAAATCAAGATGAACTAATTGTGCTTAAGGAACTTTACAATGTTAGATGCACCCTTCGTGGTGATGCTCTTGTCAAGTTTGATTTCTTGATGGACTCTCTCAAAGAAAAGGATGAGTCCATTGAGGAATTAGAATATCAATTGGATGAAAAGGAACGGAGATTCAATCTCCTAAGACAAGAGCTAAAAACCGAAAGGTGCATATCTCAAGGCCTTAAGCAACAAATTGAAACCTATGAACTTGATAAAGTTAAGGACCTAGAAACTATTGATAGGGCTCAATCTTTGACTCAAGTGCTCCATACCTCAAAAGAGGAACTTGAAGTTGCTCATGCTTCTCTCACTAGGGATCTTGACCACCTTGAAAGAGCTAACAAGCTTGTAAAGGATGAGCTCAAGAAACTTGGAGAGAACCATGACCTACTCCAAGAAACCTACATGAAAGCACTTGAATCAATGAAGGATCCCATTGTTGTTGAAAAGCATGCTAGTCCCCCTACATCTTTTACTAGTGAGCATGCTAAGCTTGTTGAGGAACATGTTCGTTTACAAGAGGAACTCTCTTTGCATGTTGAGACCAATGCATATCTTGAATCCTTGGTGACTAAATATGGTCTCGACTATCATCCTAATGAATCCTCTTGTGAGCATGCATCTATTCTTGAGGAAAATGTTAGGTTAACAAAGGAACTTGCAAAGTTCACCACCGCCAAGAACAAGATGGGATTGGATGACCTCTTGAGTAAGCAAAGGTCAAACAATCAAAAGTATGGACTTGGATATGTTCCCAAGTCTCACAAGAAGAACAACTACAAGAAGGAGAAACCCGCTCAAGATAAGAACAAGAAGGTCACTAACAATGGCAAAGCCTCAAAGGGCAAAGCCACTAGTGGTGACCGCACGGGGCCAAACGATCACTATGCATTATTTGTTGATTATTATGGTGATGTCTATGCTAACTATGTTGGCCCTCCTAATGGCTATGCTTATAGAGGGTACTCAATTTGGGTACCAAAAGATATTGTTGCCATTGCAAAGGAACCCATTAATCGATGGGTTCCTAAATCCTCTACTTGATTTTGTAGGGGTATTCCTCCGGTGGTCCAAAATGGGTGTTTGATAGTGGATGCACCAATCATATGACCGGAGGAAAAGGTGTGCTTGATCAATTCATTGAAGATATCAACAAGAAGTCAAGCATTACCTTTGGTGACAACTCAAAGGGAAAGGTACTTGGGTATGGCAAGGTAGCAATCTCTAAGGACTTGTGTCTTGAGACGGTTATGCTTGTTGAACACCTTGGCTATAACTTACTTTCTATATATCATCTTGCCGATGCCGGTTACAATTCATATTTCACTAAATATTATGTGCAAGTCTTTAGGAGCGACAATCTCAAATTGGTCCTTGTTGGATATGTGGAGAACAACCTTTACGTGGTTGACCTCTCGAAAGAGAGCCCCTCCTTCTCCACATGTCTAATGGCGGCCAAGCATGACGAAGGTTGGTTGTGGCATCGCCGCCTTGGTCATGTTAACATGAGGAATCTTAAACAACTCCTAAAGGGTGAGCATATTGTGGGACTAACCGGCGTTTCTTTTGAGAAAGATCGTGTTTGTAGTGCATGTGTAGCCGGAAAGCAACTCAAGAAGAAGCATCCCATCAAGAGTATTGTTTCCACATCTAGGCCTTTGGAGCTCCTTCATTTGGATCTCTTTGGGCCATCACATTATGATACTCTTGGTGGGAGCAAGTATGGACTTGTCATTGTTGATGATTACTCAAGATACTCTTGGGTCTTTCTCCTCAAGACTAAGGACGAGACCCATAGAGAGTTCATCACCTTCGCCAAGAAAGCTCAACGTATGTATGAATCCGAGATCAAGGCAATTAGGACCGACAATGGCACCGAGTTCAAGAACTACACTATGCAAGAGTTTGTTGATGATGAGGGCATCAAGCATGAGTTTTCGGCGCCATACACCCCTCAACAAAACGGTGTTGTTGAAAGGAAGAACCGGACTATCATTGAGATGGCAAGAACCATGTTGAGTGAATTCAACTCACCCCACAACTTTTGGGGAGAAGCCATCTCTACGGCCGTCCACTACTCCAACCGGCTCTTCCTCCGTCCCCTCCACAACAAAACCCCATACGAGCTCCTTACCGGTAACAAGCCTAATGTCACATATATTCGTGTCTTTGGATGCAAATGCCTTGTTAAGAACAACAAAGGAAAGCTCGGTAAATTTGAAACTAGAACCATAGAGGGTATATTTGTTGGATATGCGGAGAACTCTCACGCCTATAGATACTACAACCGGTCCTCCGGGACCATTGAAGTATCTTGTGATGTGGTGTTCTTGGAGGATAATGGCTCCCAAGTGGAGCAAGTTGTTCCATGTGTTGCAGGTAATGATGATGATCCATCTAGTGCCATCAAGCATATGGGCATTGGACACATCCGGCCCATGGAGGTTCATAATGATGATCAAGATGATGGAGTAGATGTTTCAAGCACGCCACAAGTGGAGCCTAGCTCAACTCAAGCCGAACCATCATGTGCAACTCAAGAACCATCCTCTACTCAAGATGAGTCACAATCCGAAGAACAAGAAGAAGATCCTCATTCCATGGAGCAAGATCATGATGACGATCAAGAAACATCCTCAACTCATGATCAAGCTCAAATGGTCCCTCATGATCAAGTACTAGCAAGAGATGAATTCATTGATCATGAAGGAACCGTTCGGAAGATCAAGGCCGCTACAAGGGCAAGCGACATGAAAGTGGATCAAGTCCTTGGTAGCATCTCAAGAGGAGTGGTAACTCGTAGACACCATGCATTACTTATCACTTATTGTCAACATCATGCTTTTGTGTCTAGTTTTGAACCACTCAAGGTACATGAAGCCTTGGTCGATCCGGATTGGGTAATTGCCATGCAAGAAGAATTGGAGTGTTTCACTCGCAATGAAGTATGGTCTCTAGTTGAGAGACCCAAGGATCATCGCATCAATGTCATTGGGACCAAATGGGTATTCAAGAACAAGCAAGATGAGAATGGCATTGTTATACGAAACAAAGCAAGGTTAGTGAAGCGATCCGACCCGGTACGGGTTGAATCTCTGTGCATAATAGTGCTAGTCCCTGGATCAATCGCTAGCACACACAGTTTAAGATGTAATACCAAGAAACAAAGGTCTTTATTACATCGCATGATCCAGTAATTACAAAGTAAACATTACAAATTGCATAGCACAAGGCTAGCTTAATATCAGAGTTCACAACGAAACATATCAGCATGGGTTCCTTCGTCTTCATGTGCCACAGGCGAGCATGTCGAGTATAGACTCGTAACCCTAACCATCGAACCTCACTCGTTCATCGGAATATCTGCAACATAAAACGTTGCAGCCACGCAGGGTCAATACATTTGGAATTGTATTGGCGAGTATCACTAGAGACGTATAACAAACCTATCAAGTACATTTTCAAGGCGAGGGTTCAAACTTTTGTTTTGCACAAAACAATCATAGTCTCGTACTAGTTTTATTCCAGCAATTTTAATCTCCGAACTCGTATAGTGCACATGCGAGTAGGCCAAGCTCAGGGCCCCTACCATGCTAATCTCCTTTTCTTCATCGCACATGTCAGTAAGTCAGGCTCAATGCCCTTGCCATGCCAATCTCCATTCCACTAGTGTACATGTCAGCAAGTCAGGCTCAATACCCTTACCATGCCACCACCAGTGTACATGTCAGTAAGTCAGGCTCAATGCCCTTGCCATGCCAATCTCCATTCCACTAGTGTACATGTCAGCAAGTAAGGCTCCATGCCCTTACCATGCCACTCGACCTATACATGTCAGTAAGTCAGGATCAAAGCCCTTACCATGTCGGTCGACCTACAACCTTCTCAAGTACTATTCATATCCGCCCCAATTCATCCAATAATTGTTTTGTCAACTCAAAACTAACCTTTCAACTAATACATACTCATGACATGATATTCCACTCACTTATAAAGTAAGCATATCCAAGCAATCAAACATAGGTTGACTACAAATGAATCCAATCATAAAAACATATGGCTATCCTAAGCCGGGTTTCATAGCAATAGCACACAATCCATCATTAACAATCCTACACATGTATTTGTACTAAAATCGTATCGCACATATAGGAAAACAATAGATCTGTTATGATCAAAAGTTCAACTTGCCTTATTTGTCGCTGGCGTTTGCACTCTCCTTGCAACAACAGGTATTACACTCCGTACGATCTAGATGATACAATAATCACAATAAATATCCAAAGAGTACAAACAGCGAATTCACATAACAAAGTAATGCATGCATGCTCTGGGAATAATTTAGATTTGAAAATACTTTATAACAAAGTTGTTTATTCAATAGGAATTTCAAATAGGCATGTTAACACGGACAATATCCTTCTATATAAAATAGTTTCATAAATGTTATAAACAAGTACTAATTTATATAAAATCTCCGTATCTTTAATTTGGCGTTGGAATCAAAATAAAAGCGTTTACCAAATTTATAATACATTGAAAATACTATAGTACTAGTTATAAATTTAAAAATCTGCAACTTCCGTAGAAATACAACCTAACGTACCAAGGTGTTCTTCTCATTTTTATGAATGCAGGCGTATATTGTTTGCTATATTTGGTCATGTGAACACTTTCCTATAATGTCTACATGATTAAACACGTCGCGATTAAATTTTAATATTGTACGAAAAGTTGTCCGGAAAAGTTTATCAGATGGAAAAAACTCTCTACACGTAAGTTATAGAGAACTTAGTCACGAATCTCAAGGCAAGAAGAATCATCTGGAACGAAGCTATAGATCAGAAGATACGAAATTTTGAAGTTTATTTACATAAGCTAGCTAGCACAATCAGGCCACAATCAGGCAGATCGATCGGTCGCCACATGCTTGACCTGTTTTCAACCACCGAATCTAAATCGTGTGATCCATATGAGAGAGAGGAAATAAATTAGGAGCACTCACGTACGTAGATGGATAGATTGCTGGAACAGCTTCGTGCGATCATGGCGGCTCGGAAAAATCAAAGAAGTCGTCGTCTGGTGGTCTGCGTCAGCGGCAGGGTGGTCGGCGTGATGCGGAAGACTGAGGCGAACTCGCTGATGTCCACGGCATCGCCTCTGAGGTCCTTGGTGGCCAGCGTTCCTCGGGCGGAGGTGGCGCGGCTCCGGCGAGCTCGGGTCTCTTCGGCGTCGACGCTACGCTGCGGGGATTGAACGGAGGGAACTATGAGAATGTCCGGAAAATATATAGGAAACATAAGGAGATGGACAAGGAGGTCGGTTCCTGCTGTGCTGGCCGGAATTCAACGAAGACGTCACAGCGGTGGCGGAGCTCCGGCTATCAAATTCGTCAGCCTGGCGGCGTATTTGGAGCGGAGAGGAGGGGGAAAGAGAGAGGGGTGCGGGGGGTTTTATAGGCGGCACGGACGTTGTGGGGCCGGGCGAGTTAGGGTTCGTGGAGATAGCCAAATCGACGGGAAAATCGCAGACTAGTTCGGAACCGTGCGTAGATGGATCTCCTGCTGGAGGTTGAAGACGCGTGTACGTGGCAGCCAAAAGACGAAGAAACAAAAAAAACAAAGAAAATGAAGGGCCACGGGCGGCTTTGCCGGGTTGAGCTGCTGCTGAGCTGCTCACGCACGCGAGCTAGTGCGTGAGTTGCGTGTGTTGAGCTGACCTGGCTGGTTCCTCTTTTTTTTTTCATTTTTTTCTAGTTTCTGATTTGTATTTTACATTTTGTAGTTTCAGTTGTAGGTATCCAATTTTAGAGAACGAAACATGAAGGTTCTGTAAAAATTAGTGTACAGTATGTGGACAATATGGAACACTATTTCAGTCCAAACAAGTACATGGTATATATATTTTGTGCACTTAGTCTAATAGACTATTAGCAAAATCTAGAAATATAATTTATATTTTATAAAATCAAGAAATTAACATATTTAACGAAACTGAAACCTTTTGCAGATTTTATTTCAACATGGATTTTGATACCGAAGTCGAAGCGACTCAAATAACTTTTAAAAAAACTAATTTTGGTCAAATCCAAATTACAAATTATTATTATGCATGTAACACTTTATATGGATACATGGACATTGATATTTCAAAATAAGATTTGACCTTTTTGCCTCAAAATAAATTCTTATATGATTTCAAAACCATAAAATAGAAATTGGTTTGGTTTGGAAATTTTTTGAAAACAAATCTTTATGAAAACTTATTTTGGAAAGTGCTTTTAAATAAAACTTAAAAGTTTTAATTCCTTGTGAAATTTCAACACTCCTAAACAATTCAATTAACTAAATCTATTTATTTTTACATTCCAAAATTTGGAAAATTTTGGGATGTTACAGACTACCACCCTTAAAAGGAATCTCGTCCTCGAGATTCGAGAAAGGCTAAAAGAAAGATGGGTTTGCGATATGTTTGGGTGAGCTACCACCCTTAAAAGAAACATTTGTAGGCAGTCTTATGTCTTGTGTTCAGGCTAAGCTTATCTTGGGTATGAATTAGCACATCTTAGGATATGACTTGACACCAGGTCATCTTTGGGAGACATCTATGGCTTCTAAGTTAATATCTAGTAGGTTGTTGTTTATTCACGTATAGTCAACAACATATATTTTCAAAATGACTTGAGTAGGCTTTTCCTCATGGTTGGGTTCCTAACCCAAATGGTGGTTGTTGAACTACTTTTGACACTGATGGGTCACTCTTTGATTCAATCAGAAGACCAAGATAAGAGGACTTCACGACACCCTTCATCCTCGTACTTGTTAGTGTCATCGACGGTCTTCCACTATCTTTATCTTGTAGTTGGATGTTCAATCTCATTGTAGTCCTACGCTTGACAGCATATGCCTACTATAAGGGTATAATATTATCCACCCTAGGGCTTAGGCTTATCATAGCGTATCTTTTGTAGATATATCTCTCTAGATTCGCAAAGTCAACATTACGAAAGCGAATAATAAGAGTAGTAGGAATGGTGATCAATCCATCCTGCACCCAGATCATTACTCGGTATTTGATTTATTGAATCTCGTATTCGAACACTTGGTCAACCTCACAAGTTTGATTAAAAAATTCCATGGAGAATTGAATCAATGTTTCAGTCCCCATTATTGAATTGTTTTGAAAATATTTCTATCGATTCTTAACTAGGGTTTTACGTATCTCACACTCTACGCTTATTCATCTTGATATGAAACATCAAGGTTGGTTTTGCTAGGGTTATCTTCGGGATGATTTGTCAAGAAAACATTTGTTGGGTTCGGTATATATGAGAATAGACCCAAGGTTCTAAAGATAATTCCTACACTCAAAATAGAAAGTCAAGGCAATTCATCTTACAAACAAAATCTACCAAGCATTCATCACATCAAGCAAACTAGTTCAAACAAATACAAAATCTAGTATGGTCATACCACAAGTTAGTATGATCATAACGTTATCGTTGGTCTAATAAGTGGTGGTCTATTCTATTAATGTATTCAATGCTTCAACTTTATCTACTGTTATGGTGTATCTTTCGAGTTGTCAAATATGCATCGAAGTCTTCCTTCAAATTCTTCATTGCTCTTCCATAAAATCCTTCTTGCGGAGTCGAAGAATACCACATGAAGCATCAGTCCCTCACTTCGGTACAAGGTCATCATCTCTACCTCCTTGATGATTTTCATGAAGTGGGTCATCTAAGGTGAGAGGAAAACAATTTTGAAGATGGAAGAGATGAGAATACCAGAAGTTCACAAAGCAAACATCTTTTTGGATTAAAATAGGATTAGACAAAAAATTATCCTAGGGTTTTCCTATTTCTATTCCAAACCTAGGGTCACGAACCTACAGTCAACACAATGCTCTGATACCATCTGAAGCGATCCGACCCGGTACGGGTTGAATCTCTGTGCATAATAGTGCTAGTCCCTGGATCAATCGCTAGCACACACAGTTTAAGATGTAATACCAAGAAACAAAGGTCTTTATTACATCGCATGATCCAGTAATTACAAAGTAAACATTACAAATTGCATAGCACAAGGCTAGCTCAATATCAGAGTTCACAACGAAACATATCAGCATGGGTTCCTTCGTCTTCATGTGCCACAGGCGAGCATGTCGAGTATAGACTCGTAACCCTAACCATCGAACCTCACTCGTTCATCGGAATATCTGCAACATAAAACGTTGCAGCCACGCAGGGTCAATACATTTGGAATTGTATTGGCGAGTATCACTAGAGACGTATAACAAACCTATCAAGTACATTTTCAAGGCGAGGGTTCAAACTTTTGTTTTGCACAAAACAATCATAGTCTCGTACTAGTTTTATTCCAGCAATTTTAATCTCCGAACTCGTATAGTGCACATGTGAGTAGGCCAAGCTCAGGGCCCCTACCATGCTAATCTCCTTTTCTTCATCGCACATGTCAGTAAGTCAGGCTCAATGCCCTTGCCATGCCAATCTCCATTCCACTAGTGTACATGTCAGCAAGTCAGGCTCAATACCCTTACCATGCCACCACCAGTGTACATGTCAGTAAGTCAGGCTCAATGCCCTTGCCATGCCAATCTCCATTCCACTAGTGTACATGTCAGTAAGTCAGGCTCCATGCCCTTACCATGCCACTCGATCTATACATGTCAGTAAGTCAGGATCAAAGCCCTTACCATGTCGGTCGACCTACAACCTTCTCAAGTACTATTCATATCCGCCCCAATTCATCCAATAATTGTTTTGTCAACTCAAAACTAACCTTTCAACTAATACATACTCATGACATGATATTCCACTCACTTATAAAGTAAGCATATCCAAGCAATCAAACATAGGTTGACTACAAATGAATCCAATCATAAAAACATATGGCTATCCTAAGCCGGGTTTCATAGCAATAGCACACAATCCATCATTAACAATCCTACACATGTATTTGTACTAAAATCGTACTGCACATATAGGAAAACAATAGATCTGTTATGATCAAAAGTTCAACTTGCCTTATTTGTCGCTGGCGTTTGCACTCTCCTTGCAACAACAGGTATTACACTCCGTACGATCTAGATGATACAATAATCACAATAAATATCCAAAGAGTACAAACAGCGAATTCACATAACAAAGTAATGCATGCATGCTCGGGAATAATTTAGATTTGAAAATACTTTATAACAAAGTTGTTTATTCAATAGGAATTTCAAATAGGCATGTTAACACGGACAATATCCTTCTATATAAAATAGTTTCATAAATGTTATAAACAAGTACTAATTTATATAAAATCTCCGTATCTTTAATTTGGCGTTGGAATCAAAATAAAAGCGTTTACCAAATTTATAATACATTGAAAATACTATAGTACTAGTTATAAATTTAAAAATCTGCAACTTCCGTAGAAATACAACCTAACGTACCAAGGTGTTCTTCTCATTTTTATGAATGCAGGCGTATATTGTTTGCTACTAGTTGAATGCCCGTGCTTTGCTACGGCTTCTTTTTTTCTCACATTGTGTCAATACAATAGTTGTAAAAAATCACGTGTATCAAAATCGCAGGATATTTAGAAAAAATTATAAGATTCTAACCAGTCTGAAATATATTTAACAACCATATATTTGACATCGTTTGAATATGCAATAAGTACTCCACTAATTAACTATTTTATATTAAAAAAATGTCCTCCTCGATACTTCTTAGAGTATGTTGTACAATGTATGGAATATTTTCGAGTGCTTCATTTTGATGGTACTTGAGCAAGCGTACCAAAAATTCTTCCTCAGGTCCATAATATTCTGCACAACAATACTTATCATTAGCATGTATAGTTTTAGTGAAAAAATAGAAAGTGTAGCGTAAAGTACCCACCGTGCATATTGGATGAACCAACTTTTTACCATTCCATGAGAACATAATATAAAAAATGAAATAACCTGACGCTTTCCTGTAGATAAATGACTCGTTATTATCTTAATTACCGAAGAAATTAAAACATATAGGTTTTATTTTAGAGATACTCACATGCTTGAACTTTGCGGAATATCAGTTGGCGACGTGCGTGGCCAGAAAAATATATCGGCATCCCAACCAGGTTGTGCTAATGCAAGTACGTCGGTTAGGTAGATTGCAATTCTTTGTAAGATCAATTTCATCTTATGCGACCGAACCATTTTACCCTCCGACGATGACGGCATGGACCAAGGATCAATAATGCAGACACAGTACATTCATGCTTATCGATGGAGAACAAGTTAAAGTGACCCGCGGATGCATAAGGGAGAAAAACCTTCAAAAGGACAACCATTAGAAACACATGTAATGTGATACCATTGGATAAGTGAATATATTTACCAAGTTGCGTGATGCGATTTTGTAGTCTATCCCAGGCCAACTATTGAACAATGTTGCTAGGAACTGTACATTTGGCTTTACTCGGTATTTTTTACCTCGTGCGGAATCCACCATTGCCGCCTGAGAAAAAAACTGTTTAGAAACATAGTGACAACAATAAAAATGCCAGATTGAAGTAACTTACACAAAAGCGTAGATCCATGTAGTGCACATCAGTCTCTGCTATCTGTAGGATCTCGTCGCATGCCACTATACGAATTCCCAAGTTGAAGCAGTCATTGTCCATATGTTGGTCCATCCTAAGTATGTCCTGGATTTTCTTAAGACTCAAGCCTATTGGATACGGTTTGGAGCTCCGCACCCATTCCTGCCTATGAGAAAAATGTTAAAAATGATAAAACCATAGCAATGCATATTATCGTATTTTTTAACATACTACTTACTCCAATAATTTGGGGTCTTGAATCGCCATGATGTGTTGCAAAAGCTCGTCAACTAACTTGCGTGGGTTTGTGGGTATGATGTGGACTTTATCACTCAAGTATAGTTGCTTCGGACCCTCCACAATCACACAATCCGAAGTAGACACATTGTTTTCATTGGTAGGTTTATAGTATATTGGCTTTCCTTTTATCTTATTCAATTCAAACTCCACCAGTACAACGATTAATTTTCGGCGAAATTCTTTCATATCCTTCTGCAAAATATGATATTTAAAAACATCTCCTTAAGACAACTATTGAAAATGTAAGCGGCTACTAATGTTATCCTAAAAAATAATAACACACCTGAGTGAACTGATCAGACAACACATCACCTGTCCAATATTCCATATAATTAAGCATGAATAACCCGCACGATGCGCTACAAGATTATTAGGCACCAATTCAGTAATTCATATAGAAAAATCAACGTAAATACATTTGAACATGTATAAAATTAATTGTACCATTGGTACACGTATAAACCCATCCATCTAAAAAAGAGAGGTCAACATACCCATCAGTTTGCATACGTTGTTGAAACTGTTCTACTACTGGCCATGTTGTGACATCGAGATCCATCCACCTATCACCTTTGTTAAAATCTTTCATTTGGGATGCGATTTTCAAATGCTTCTCAAGTCCCTGCAACTTTTATATGAGACAAAATGTATTAGATATTGAGGCAAACATAATGTAAAAAGCGAATCAAAATCAATAGGTATTTACCATAACACCGATGTCACTCCGCCCCATTGAATCACCAAGGGAGTCCAATATTTGTATCACACGCTTTTTTGCATTTACGACCAGTAAATACCGAGTGCGTCTTACTTATATTTATAGGAAATAAGACCTGAAGTAAATATTGTATAATACTAAGAAACAGCCATATTCAAAACACATGAATGAGATCCATAGGGAGATCACATAATTCTTACCATTTCATGCTTTAGATAAAGATGCACCCGTTTCACCATGACCTGATTGAATGACCAGATGTTTTTATTAATTCACCATGCTCACTTGACAATGTAAATAATCATTAATATGCAAACCATTTGTTATTTGTTTACCTTGGTCAGATGTAGGTAGAGCTGTAGCCTTTTTTTTTTGGCGGGCTATCCGCCGTTTTTCTAGGTATTCCGCTTTCTTCTCAGCAGACAATCTACCATACCAACTACTTTGTTTCCGTTCCAGATTTTCATCATTAGCAGCGGATAGTGTTACGTTCGTAGAAGGGCTACAATCTGTATAAGAATTTCGCAGACAAGTCATGTTGGTAGTAGTAATCTTTATATCAGTTACATAACAATATTTATACACATAACAAGCGGAATTGGAAATGTTAATAACAAAATATAAGAAATTCTGTTTACCATGTTCCGCGAGCTGACAGGGTTCTTCACAATTTGCAAATGTCGTGTTTGCAATTGTACTGGTTTGATTTGGCGATGGCGATAGGTTGAGATCCAGCCGTTGTCTCGTGCATGGTTAAAGGAATCGAGCAGATTTTTCCCACTATAATTTTCGAGAACCTGGTTCACCGAAATGAGTGCTAGCTGAAAATTCGTATTTAACAGTCAGTACAAACATTCAGAGCTGCACTATGAGCTGTTGGCTGTGCATGGTCAAAGGAAACCAGAAGCTGCACTATGATATGTATGCTTCATACCTTGCTGTACAGTAGAGGTGCAGCTCTTTTTTTGCCGAGCTATCCTTTGCTTCTGTAGGTACTCTTCTTTCTTTGCATCAGACAGTCGAGCATACCGACTTGTACTGCTACCTTGCTCCCGGTTTTCATCAGTAGCTTTGTTGGTTAGGTCATTAAATGGGGTCCGATCTCCTGTTTATGAAGGATAGTGTTAACTTGGCAGGTGTGGACATGACATTGATCTTTGTTTGGTCTCATAAGAAATTGAGCATACCTTCATCTGGAAGTTGTTTTGCAGCCTTTTTTTTTGCCGGGCTATCCTCTGTTTACGTAGGTATTCTTCTTTCTTCTCATCAGACAATCGAGCATACCAGCTCTTGCTCTTTGTCTGTTGACTAATTTCACCATGATCTCGTGTTTGTTAGGTCCCTAAATGGGGTACGCTCCCTCGGCGTAGATTCGAGATGCATTTTCTTGATCTTTCATCCGGTAGGAAAGCAAAACAAAGAAATTCGAAAGATTAGCACCTACTATTGTACAGGCTACTGATGGGTATTCTACTAAATTGGTTACATCAAAAGCAAATGAGAGTGTAAAAAAATATATGGTTGTAAGAGCAGCCTATTATTTCAGCATAGACGCCGATAGACCATCAGCAAAGAAAGAACAACTAAATTGGAGGCTATTCCGGAGGAGCCGAGGGTGAGCACGTTGGTGGCCGCGGTCTCTGGCGATGGCCAGATCCTCACATGTACTGGTAAGAAATAATCAACTTCACTCCACAGTGAAAATGCTTGAATGTTGACTGCAGTACCTATTTGTTTGGTGCTACTTAGAAATACACATCGTAAGGCCTATGTGAAGAATTCAGATAGATGCAGTTAATTTTTGTTTGGATGAACTCCAGGATGTCAAGTTTGGGAAAAATAAATAGCTAATGAAAATTGAAAAATACCAAATGAAATTTTTTGTTTGGATGAACTCCAGGATGTCAAGTCTGATGCGGACTCTCGGCATTTCAGAACTAATGAGACTTTAGATTGAGAATTGATTATGTGCTTCTGGATTTGCATTTTAACTTTTGCGCATACATGTAAGCTATATTTGCACATCATATTTGCACATTGCTTACATTCCAAAACTGATGTATCGGCAGCAACGAACTTCCAGGGAGGTGGTCAGAGATTTTAGTTTCTTATTTTTCTACATGTTTTAGGATTACATGGTACATCCTTTTTCCTGTATGGGTATGTAGAAAAATAACCTCAATTTTTTGACTTTGTACTGCACATTTTGACTATCCAGATTATGTATTGCTTCTTTGGCACATACTTTCAGAATGATGAGCCAGGGGTGAGCACGTTGGTGGCCGCGGTCTCTGGCGATGGCCAGATCCTGGTGATTGCTGTCAGTGGAGCTCCAAAACAGCATCGACAGTGTTGTTTACCCTTTTGATCCAATTATACATCTATTCCTTGCAGGTTAACTTGTTCCAGTTCATGGAAGTACCTGCTGAGACACCTATAGTGCGGATACAAAAATACATCTATTCTATACATGCTACTGAAAGTTTTCTTGTACTAAGATTTACCTTGTTGCTGAACTTTCATAGGAAGGAAAAGCTCAAGGGAGCAAACAGAACAAGGAGGATGGAGCTAGAAAGGGAAAGTTATCGCCATAAGCTTCCTAGACGTAAGATGTTCTTCAGCATAGCCGCACATAACATCTAGCCGCACATGCCCATCAGCAATGAATTGTAACCCAAGGGCGGCGACAGAGAAAATTGATTGTATTTTCAGTTTCTCATTGTTTCATGTTCTTCCTAGACGAATGGCTAGCTGATCATGCTCGGAACGGCGGCGAGAAAAAGGGGATTGATGGGAAGTGTGCTCCAACGAAGACGTACCTGGAACGGGGGCGAGAAAAAGCAGAGACACAGTTCATGTTTTTTCTTCGGTGATTGATCAGACGGTTGGTACAAGGATGAGGATCGTGCAATGAAGGAAGGTGTCTTCCTGTAGCGTATCCTGATTGATTTGATTGACTTATCATATTGTACGTGAAGGAGAACTGTTACCATATTTTGATGTGCCTACTTATTTTGGCCGTGACATATTTTGATGTGCCTACTTATTTTGGCCGTGATATGTGATTGCCTTACCATATTTTGATGTACCGTGATAGGTGATTGAGATATTCTGATTGAGTTTTATACCATAATTAACTTGTGCGTGGGGGGATTTTGGTGTTTGACTTGATCGGACGAAGCGGAGTATGGAGAATAGATTGGACGGCCAGGATCTTTTCAATGACGACCACCAAACGCGTTGAGTGTCAAACGACCAACTCCCATTTAATAGTAAAGATATTTGGTCATGTGAACACTTTCCTATAATGTCTACATGATTAAACACGTCGCGATTAAATTTTAATATTGTACGAAAAGTTGTCCGGAAAAGTTTATCAGATGGAAAAAACTCTCTACACGTAAGTTATAGAGAACTTAGTCACGAATCTAAGGCAAGAAGAATCATCTGGAACGAAGCTATAGATCAGAAGATACGAAATTTTGAAGTTTATTTACATAAGCTAGCTAGCACAATCAGGCCACAATCAGGCAGATCGATCGGTCGCCACATGCTTGACCTGTTTTCAACCACCGAATCTAAATCGTGTGGTCCATATGAGAGAGAGGAAATAAATTAGGAGCACTCACGTACGTAGATGGATAGATTGCTGGAACAGCTTCGTGCGATCATGGCGGCTCGGAAAAATCAAAGAAGTCGTCGTCTGGTGGTCTGCATCAGCGGCAGGGTGGTCGGCGTGATGCGGAAGACTGAGGCGAACTCGCTGATGTCCACGGCATCGCCTCTGAGGTCCTTGGTGGCCAGCGTTCCTCGGGCGGAGGTGGCGCGGCTCCGGCGAGCTCGGGTCTCTTCGGCGTCGGCGCTACGCTGCGGGGATTGAACGGAGGGAACTATGAGAATGTCCGGAAAATATATAGGAAACATAAGGAGATGGACAAGGAGGTCGGTTCCTGCTGTGCTGGCCGGAATTCAACGAAGACGTCACAGCGGTGGCGGAGCTCCGGCTATCAAATTCGTCAGCCTGGCGGCGTATTTGGAGCGGAGAGGAGGGGGAAAGAGAGAGGGGTGCGGGGGGGTTTTATAGGCGGCACGGACGTTGTGGGGCCGGGCGAGTTAGGGTTCGTGGAGATAGCCAAATCGACGGGGAAATCGCAGACTAGTTCGGAACCGTGCGTAGATGGATCTCCTGCTGGAGGTTGAAGACGCGTGTACGTGGCAGCCAAAAGACGAAGAAACAAAAAAACAAAGAAAATGAAGGGCCACGGGCGGCTTTGCCGGGTTGAGCTGCTGCTGAGCTGCTCACGCACGCGAGCTAGTGCGTGAGTTGCGTGTGTTGAGCTGACCTGGCTGGTTCCTCTTTTTTTTTTTCATTTTTTTCTAGTTTCTGATTTGTATTTTACATTTTGTAGTTTCAGTTGTAGGTATCCAATTTTAGAGAACGAAACATGAAGGTTCTGTAAAAATTAGTGTACAGTATGTGGACAATATGGAACACTATTTCAGTCCAAACAAGTACATGGTATATATATTTTGTGCACTTAGTCTAATAGACTATTAGCAAAATCTAGAAATATAATTTATATTTTATAAAATCAAGCAATTAACATATTTAACGAAACTGAAACCTTTTGCAGATTTTATTTCAACATGGATTTTGATACCGAAGTCGAAGCGACTCAAATAACTTTAAAAAAAACTAATTTTGGTCAAATCCAAATTACAAATTATTATTATGCATGTAACACTTTATATGTGGATACATGGACATTGATATTTCAAAATAAGATTTGACCTTTTTGCCTCAAAATAAATTCTTATATGATTTCAAAACCATAAAATAGAAATTGGTTTGGTTTGGAAATTTTTTGAAAACAAATCTTTATGAAAACTTATTTTGGAAAGTGCTTTTAAATAAAACTTAAAAGTTTTAATTCCTTGTGAAATTTCAACACTCCTAAACAATTCAATTAACTAAATCTATTTATTTTTACATTCCAAAATTTGGAAAATTTTGGGATGTTACAGTTAGTGGCGCAAGGGTTTGCCCAAATAGAAGGTATGGATTTTGAGGATACCTTTGCGCCGGTAGCCCGTCTTGAAGCTATTCGTCTTTTGCTTGCATTTGCATCTTTCCACAATTTCAAATTATATCAAATGGATGTGAAAAGTGCATTTTTGAATGGTCCCCTAAAAGAAACCGCATATGTGGCACAACCCCCGGGTTTCGAAGACCCATGCCGACCCAACCACGTGTATTTACTTCATAAGGCACTCTACGGTCTCAAGCAAGCTCCACGTGCTTGGTATGAGTTCCTTAGGAATTTCTTACTACATGATGGGTTTTGCATGGGTACGGTCGATTCCACCCTTTTCATCAAGCGGGTTAAAGGGGGTGGCCTCTTTATATGTCAAATATATGTTGATGATATTATTTTTGGTGGAACTAACCCCAATCATAACAAAGCTTTTGAGCTATTGATGACTAGGAAATTTGAGATGTCCATGATGGGAGAGTTGAAGTTCTTTCTAGGCTTCCAAGTGAGGCAACTTGCAAAAGGCACCTTTATCTCTCAAGAAAAATATGTGAAGGACATGCTCAAGAAATTCAACATGACCAATGCGAGTCCAATGAAGACACCCATGCCCGTAAAGGGGCAACTTGGTTCATGTGACGGTGAGAAGGATGTGGACATAAAGGTATACCGCTCCATGATAGGATCCTTGCTCTACCTTTGTGCCTCTAGGCCGGATATCATGCTAAGTGTAGGGATGTGTGCTCGTTTTCAATCCGCTCCCAAGGAGAGCCATTTAGTGGCGGTCAAACGGATACTAAGATACCTTGTTCTCACTCCTACTCTCGGGCTATGGTATCCAAAGGGGTCAACCTTTGAACTCATTGGCTATTCGGATTCCGATTGGGCCGGTGATAAGGTTGATCGGAAGTCTACCTCCGGGCTTGCCAATTTATTGGCCGGTCATTGGTGAGTTGGTCATCCAAGAAACAAAACTCCACCGCCCTATCCACCGCCGAAGCCGAATACATATCCGCGGCATCTTGTTGCACTCAATTGTTATGGATGAAGCAAACCTTGAAAGACTATGGTGTGTCTCTTGGTACGGTGCCTCTTCTTTGTGACAATGAAAGTGCAATAAAGATTGCCAACAACCCGGTTCAACATTGTCGCACCAAACATATTGACATTCGCCATCACTTCCTACGTGATCATGTTGCCAATAAGGATATTGATCTCACTCATGTGGGAACAACCTACCAATTGGCGGATATTTTCACTAAGCCTTTGGATGAAGCCCGCTTTGTTAACTTGAGAGGAGAACTTGGTATTCTTGATCCTAAAAACTTGGATTGATTAACTTCTTGCACTATATTCTTGCATTTATCTTGCTATCTAGCTTAGAGGTATAGCACATATGGGGATAGTCATCTTACCATGTCTTGGTATGATGCATACCTATGTGTGCAACATAAATAGACCCAATGTCATTATTGTTGACGTCAGAAACCCACCGGCGGGTAGAGACGGGCAACACCGTAGAGCCGGGAACAACTAGGGCTGCGGCTGGCCCTAGTCCCTCTGAGCGACGGCCCGCAAAGCCTCCCCGGTCGCACGCACCGATGTTTATCACAAGGGCGTGCCACCCGACCTATACCCGGTCAGGAAGGTGTGGATGATGCCTCGCTTAGTTTCCTGCAGGGCACACACGTACACGTTAAATACGAGCCTCGATCGGCTCTCAGGTTATCCCGTGAATCGGCTCAAAGAGCCGATCCACCCATGATTCAGACGAGGTGTCCGAATATATGGTGGTCCTGCTTGATCAAGGTAAAGCTAATGAGATCTACGACGATGTGGGGTTCTCACCGCATAATCGGATCATCCTACTCCAGGTTGGGCCTCGCGGCCACGCACGGTGATCGTAAGCCGATCCTAAACAAGGCCTAAAAACCAACACGAGGTTGATCCTCGGAACATCCTCGCTTAGGGCCAACGAACGACACCCTACGTGCCGCTGGATCCTCCCCCTTCGTAAGGCCTAACTATTGCAGATATTAAACTAATCCTTGTAGAACAAGGAGTAATCGTAACGGATCAGATCTACCAAACTATGATCAAGCGGGTAGCCGCCCCTACGCCTAAGATAGGCGTAAGGGCGGCTAGACATGCAAGGGTTGCACTACGAAAGCATGCAGCATGAAGAACAATGCTAACCCTAACATGTCTAAGATAACTACGTTGCTCGCCATCAAAAAGGCTTCGCATACGAGCAACGCGTGAACAACGTAGGCAGGCTTAGTGCCGCCTAGATCGCAAGATGCGATCTAGGCAGCATGATGCTTACCGGTAGAAACCCTCGAGATGAAGGGGTTGGCGATGCGCCGAGATTTGTTTGTGGTTGAACGTTGGTTGTTGTTTATTCCATAAACCCTAGGTACATATTTATAGTCCAAATGGACTTTCTAATGTGGGCGTGCACTAAACCGTGCACGAGATAAGACTCTACTTTTAATCTAGATACAATCTACCATAACTAAAGATACATGGGCAATCTGAGCCCAACTCTGGTACAAAAGGCCGCTTCACGTAGATCCTCCTCGTGTAATCTTCCAAGCCCATCCTGATCGCGGCCCACCTCCCCGATTTAGCCAAAATCCGGTGATAACACATGCCCCCTGGTTTTGGTAATGATAATTTCAAAACCACTCGCTTTTTCCTCCGAGGGGTCGTGTCATGGCAGGGCAGAACCGTCGCAGCGATGCTTCATCATGACGACTTGCCTTCCCAACTTCTCTCGCACGATTTGACAGCTTTGGCACCATGTCCTCGAGAACCGCTCGAAAATTAAAACCCCCAACTCCTTTTATTTAACCGCATCAAACAGTTCTCCCCTTCACCCCTTCCGCATTAGCACTCCAAAAACCCTCCCCGCAACCATGTCTTCTTCCTCTTCCTCCTCTTCTTCATCAGATCTTTCCCACGTGTCCTCTCCCATCCGAGAGTCGACGCCTTCGTGGGGTACGCAAGCGGCGTACGACATCCTCGCCCCAACGAAGTGGGACAAAGAGGACCACGACTCCTCCGTCAGGTCCGAGGATGACAAATCCCTGACCGACGGGGAGAGCGACCTCCGTTTCCTTGCTGTCGGGGAACCGGAGGAGGAGAGCGATGACGATCGCATCTCCTGGGCAGACTTCACCACTTCCGAGGAGGTGAAGGAGGAGGAAGAGGAGGAGGAAGAGGAGGAGGAGGATGAAGACAGCTCCTCTGACGAGCCGCCGGCCAAACGCCGCCACCTCTGGCCCGGGAACCTCAGCGACGTCGACAGTGACGACGCTGCTGACGAAGAGGATGAAGACGACGAGGATCCTGCCGGTGGCCGCTGGAGCAGCGATGACGAGCCGGTAGGGAGCAGCGCGCGGCGAGTGGCGATGACGGCGACGACGACGACGAGGGCAGCGAGCGGCCCCTAGATAGGGTCTTAGCATAGGGCCAGCAGAGTGCGACGGGGCAATGTATCCCCCTAGTATTTCCTTTTGAGAGCAATCAGCTCTTCTATGTAAGAAATCTGGCTTATTAATGAAGAAATTCCCCCAACTCGATTTTGCCGATTCCCTTTATGATGATTTAGCCGATTGTCCTTCGTTCTGATTCTGCCGATTGCCAATCTGGTCAATGCCCAACAAGCCGATGGCATCGCATCGGTCTCTCACGATAGATTTCGAGATAGATCCACCCGGACCCAAACTCCTTGTCAAATAAAGCCAAGCCATAATCGCGCAAATCCTAGAGTCGTAAATGCATCTTCAAGATGGCATGTTAAACTTAGCGGCAAAACTCCTGAAATAATGTCCGGTCTCCTTATTAACTTTAAATTTCAGACATTCCTCTGCCGCATTGTCCTCTCCGAGTTCTGCTCCCTCAGCTCCGGCAGCTTCCTTCTGAAATAATCACTGTCTTTCGAACGAGCTGTCACGAAGAGTGAGCCGATTTCGACAAAATTGGTTAAACTTCGAGGGCGAGCTGCCCCCCGAGCCTCAGCCAAGGCGAGGATAAAGAATGGACCATCACCAGCTTCCAACTGTGGCGCCGCATCTACCGATTCCAACAAATCGGTCCCCAGATCATTGATATTTCGGGGCGGGCTCAACCTCGTCCTAGAGAGCCATCCTGCGGGGCCACCAGCCGATCACCTTCCTTCCGTCGAGGGTCTATACAGCCGATCCAGCAGACTATGATAATTTTGCAACATTAGCACCATTCTTCAGGTAAGTTGTGGTGCAGAGTTTAACCGATTTCAACGAAATCGGCTCCCCGGAGCAGAGAACCTTCAAGGTGAGCTGCCCCCCGAGCCTCAGTTGGGCGAGAATAGCAGTGAGCCGATCACGTCGATCGTCCTCGGCTTCTAACTCGCAACGCAGCATCAACCGATTCAACAAAATCGGTTCTTTAGAGTGAGGAAATTTCAGGGCGAGCCGCCCTCCCCCGAGCTTCTTCAATCCAATCCTTGCGCCTTGCCGATCAGATCAGCTCATCATCTTTGGTAGGCTGCAACAACTTCTGGTGAGAACGTCTTCGTACTTCTGACGCCCTCCAGACTCTGGGCGCAACATCTCCCGGAAGTGACAGTTACTGAGTCAAAACGTGGCAGCCGATGGCGTAGTCATCGGCGGTTCTCACGCCGCCGATCTTGGAGATTTGCGAATGGGAACTAGGGGTCCTTGAAGGGACGATCCACCCCCTGCTCCATTGATTCTTAAGTCGATGTCTGTGCATCGGCTATGCTCGAAAATTTTCGAATTTTTTTCGGCCGACTTGTGTATCGGCCCCCATACTCCAATATCCATCAATCAAAAGATGAGATTGCTTTTCCTCGTGTTTTATCCTTCTATGTGCCCCCCGAGCCGATTCTGTCAAGAGAATTGATGGTATCGGCTCCGTTGGATCATGTGTTGAACCCGGGCAAACTGGATGTTGAGGATAATTTTGGCCGATCGCTAGGATCGGCCTCCCATTGCTTTCTCGGTGAAGGTTTCGTGATGTCCCTTCACAAATATTTTTGGGGGCCGATCACAAGGACCGGTCTCGCCACGTTTATCCATCGACATTTGCTTTTGTTACACGGTCAGGCCGGTGGATAAGACCAGCCTAACCCCGTTCTTTGTCACGTCGATGCGCTCACAGTCGTCCAAATTGATACCTGAGAGCGGCTCTTGGCCTGATGTCTCCCAAATGTCCATGCCGGCTGTTGAAACTTCGACTGAATCATCCGCACGGACGACTTCCACTTCATCTCCATCCCACTGTATCAGGCATTGGTGCATCGTGGATGGAATGCAACAGTTGGCGTGGATCCAATCCCTCCCTAGTAGGACAGCGTAGGTACTCTTGCTATCGACGATAAAGAACGTCGTAGGGACAGTTTTTCCTTCCTACGGTCGGATCCACATTCGGAACACCTTGCGCGTCGATGCTTGGCCGTTGAAATCGCTCGGTGTTACGTTGGTCTTGATCGGATCCGAGCTGGAGCGTCCCAACCGACGTAGCATGGAGTATGGCATAATGTTGATCGCCGCTCCGGTGTCTACCAACATCTTGTTGACAAGGCTGCCCATTGATGTAACCTCGCACGTACAGGGCCTTCGGATGCCCGTAACTCCTTTCCTTTGGCTTCTCAAAGATGACCGGCCGTGGGCCGCGAGCCTAATTGCGCCACGGGTGCTTCATATAACCTTGGAGCGCTAAACTCCGATGGAAGAATGAAGACCATGTTTGTGCCAGCCGATGTATCATCATCGGCTTTCCTCTGCTTGGGGCGCCACTCCTTTCTTTGTGGCCGACCCTCTTCATCCAGGGCTCGCCGGATTTTGGCGGCCAGATCAGGCCGTGCCTTCCTTAGCGTGCGCAGGTACAATCTTTCAGCTTCTTCCAACCCACGCAGACGCTGAACCCTTCGCTTTTGGGAACGGCTGAGCCCATCAGGGCACCACCTGGGCCGATGATATTTATTTTCTTCATCATCGTCCTCTAGTTCCTCGAGATCTTCTACCCGAGCGGGCTCAGCATACTTGTCCCGAGGTGGGAGAGGCCCCAGACGCTCGAACATGGACACGAGGGTAGCATCCTTCTTCCTTTGTTTGCACTCTGGGCAGTTCTCGATCGTTGGCAATCGGCTCATTCCTGAGTCCCAGCAATGTTTGAAGAACGGACAGTCCCAGTGCCTATCAATGTTATCATGCCCCCTTGACCTTCCTTCAGCGCGATGATTGTATCCGTCGTCGCTCCTACCAGGCTGACGGTACCTCCTGACCTCTGCATCAGACCGACAATTCCTTTCATCATCTACGTCGTAGTGCCGACGTTGGTCGTGCTGCTGCTCATATCTGTGGAGGAGGCGCTCGGAGAGTGGATGCTGACACCGCACGCGTCTTATTCCCTCCCCTGTCAGGTACCGCCTGTCATCATCTTGGGGCCGGTCGCGTGGATCGGCCTCCTCTTCATCGTTGCCACGGGAGTGGTTGCTTTCCGCTTCGTCTTTGCCGTGGCGGCTTGCAAGCCCTGCCATGTTGACATCAAAGGAGGACTTTGGCTGACCTATGGAGTGGCTGAGATCCACCATGTTGACGCCGGGCGACGGACTTGAGTCTCTATCGAGCTCGATATCGTGCGGCCAGGTCTTCTCAGAGGAGCCGATGGGGTCGGCTTCGAGGGTTGCCTTGATCTCGTCATGCTTCTTCTTGAGCTCATCAGGCAGATCCGCGTACGTGACCGGAGTGTCTTCCGCCATCTTGGATGTAGATGGCGATGTCGTGGATGTCGTCGACCGTCCCACCGGGCGTGCCAGAATGTGTTGACGTCGAAACCCACCGGCGGGTAGAGACGGGCAACACCGTAGAGCCGGGAACAACTAGGGCTGCGGCTGGCCCTAGTCCCTCCGAGCGACGGCCCGCAAAGCCTCCCGGTCGCACGCACCGATGTTTATCACAAGGGCGTGCCACCCGACCTATACCTGGTCGGGAAGGTGTGGATGATGCCTCGCTTAGTTTCCTGCAGGGCACACACGTACACGTTAAATACGAGCCTCGATCGGCTCTCGAGTTATCCCGTGAATCGGCTCAAAGAGCCGATCCACCCATGATTCAGACGAGGTGTCCGAATATATGGTGGTCCCGCTTGATCAAGGTAAAGCTAATGAGATCTACGACGATGTGGGGTTTTCACCGCATAATCGGATCATCCTACTCCGAGTTGGGCCTCGCGGCCACGCACGGTGATCGTAAGCCAATCCTAAGCAAGGCCTAAAAACCAACACGAGGTTGATCCTCGGAACATCCTGCTTAGGGCCAACGAACGACACCCTACGTGCCGCTGGATCCTCCCCCCTTTGTAAGGCCTAACTATTGCAGATATTAAACTAATCCTTGCAGAACAAGGAGTAATCGTAACGGATCAGATCTACCAAACTATGATCAAGCGGGGTGCCGCCCCTACGCCTAAGATAGGCGTAAGGGCGGCTAGACATGCAAGGGTTGCACTACGAAAGCATGCAGCATGAAGAACAATGCTAACCCTAACATGTCTAAGATAACTACGTTGCTCGCCATCAAAAAGGCTTCGATACGAGCAACGCGTGAACAACGTAGGCAGGCTTGTGCTGCCTAGATCGCGAGATGCGATCTAGGCAGCATGATGCTTACCGGTAGAAACCCTCGAGACGAAGGGGTTGGCGATGCGCCGAGATTTGTTTGTGGTTGAACGTTGGTTGTTGTTTATTCCATAAACCCTAGGTACATATTTATAGTCCAGACGGACTTTCTAATGTGGGCGTGCACTAAACCGTGCACGAGATAAACTCTACTCTTTAATCTAGATACAATCTACCATAACTAAAGATACATGGGCAATCTGGCCCAACTCTACCGAACAGGGCCGCTCCAGAGATCCTCCTCGTGTAATCTTCCAAGCCCATCCTGATCGCGGCCCACCTCCTGATTTAGCCAAAATCTGGTGATAACAATTATATGGACCCAAGCATGTCTCTTCGCGGTCACATGACATTTGCGCTTTCACATAGGGGGAGTAATCCCCCGCCCCTCATTGTTCCTTCATTACAAATTGATTTGACTATATAAGGCCAAATGATCTTATTGCAAAAATCATTCCAAAATGACTTATGATTCTTGATATACACTTCGAATCATGCCCATTGTTGCTATTCACATCTTGTTTGGATTTTCTCTCCAATGGGTATGCCTAGAGAACTTTGTGTTTCCAACCCCATGTCTATGCTCATCTCATCATCATCTATCTATCTATATGTACATGTCATCATTTGAGCACTCACACACATTACACAAAGCATAGGGGCAAAAACGAGGCAAAATTAGGAAATTCTGGGCTGGCCGGTCCCTCGGTCCGGTTGGACCGGGTCCTCGACCGGATGGTCCGGTTGAACGGTCGGAAACCGGAGTCTGGGCCGGGTCAGCCGGTCACCAGCCCGGTCTGACCGGACTCTCGACCGGTCGCGCCGCCACCTATATATTGGGGAAGGGATACCCCTTGGGGTCTTCTTCCCCATTGTTCCCCAATCTCCAACCTACATGGTCGGCGCCCTGACCATCTCCACCACAACCTAGGTCCTTCCCACCACTAGTTCCTCCCCAAACTTCACCCAACCGTAGATCGGGGTCTCTCAAGCTTCTTCACCAAGGGATTTGGTCTTTCTCGAGTTTGCTTGGCAGATCTTGGGGATTTGGTCCTCAAGCCCTCTCCACGTGTTCTTCTTGCTCTCTTGGGCAACAAGGACAATGTCATCGGGTAAATTTCCCTTCCATTCCCTCTCCTTCTTGATTTCCCTCTCCCATTGTCACATGTTGAGGAAAGTTGAGAAAAGTTAGGGTTAGGGTTTGTAAAGTCCTCATGCCTTTAGAGTGTCTCACACCACAATGCACTTCTCCACTACATTGCTATAGTCTATATTCAAGTTTATGAGCTTTTGCATGGTTTTGTGGTAGAAAATCTGGGCACATCATCACAACTCGACATACCCGGTCACTCGCCCGGTCGACCGGCTGCTCAACCGGCCGGCCCGGTGCATGGCCCGGTCTACCGGTCGGAAACCGGCCAGTCCGGTCTGCTGTCCGGTTTGACCGGCCTCTGCGCCGAGCTGCCCAGTTTTCGCACAATTTCATCACTACACTTGAATATATGCTATGCTCTCTTGGTTTCTCTCTTACTGATGACATGTACACTTACCCCACTGCTATCCTTGCTCTATTTTCTCATTCACAGATAGTTGGAGTGGTGAGCCACCACGTGGCAGTGCTTCCAAGAGAGGAAGGACTGATCCTCCTCGTCGTTCTAGTAGCCGCGTTCCTCCTCAAGCTCAGCAGGATACTGACATTGGCAGCTCAGCTCGGGGTCGAACCAAGTCTGTTGCTACCAAGCACAAGGATAAGCAAGTTGCCCACGAGGATGATGAGGTAGTGCCAACCATGAATGTTGGGCTTGCAAACCGTCTTGAGTGGCAGGAATGGAGGACCGTGAATCCGTATCGCTTTAAGGAGCCAACTTACACTCGTTCGGACAGGGCCTTCTGGACCAACACACAAGCAGCCCTCTGGGAGGGTTTCTATGATTCTCATGAGTTTATGAAGCATGGTAATATTGTATCACCCAAGGCCATCAATCCCGACGAGCTTGCCTCGCATGAAGCCACAAAGTACCGTTTTGTGGTTCAAACCTTGAAGAGTCCGGGATTGTATGACCTCGTATGCCTCAAGCCGGATGATACCCAAGATGATCCCACTTTTGTCCCCTCCTTGTCCGCCAGTTTCACTGCACCGTCTTCTTCCATGATGATGAGGACCGCACCCTCACCTGGATGACCGGCAAGACGAAGTACTCATGCTCCTACTCTCAGTTCCGTGCAGCCATGGGTTGTGGTGATGACAGTAATCCAGGATACAGGATTCATTCACGGTCCAGGCTTACAAAGGGTGACATCTCTTTCTGCTATCCTGCGAACCCTACACCTGGACCTCCCACTATCTCTGGGATGTACTACTCCTATCTGGTACTTGCCAAGCTGTTCCGTGAGAACCTCATCAGCAAGTCTGGCGACCACAGTGAAGTCCGGAACTATCACCTCAACTTGATGTACTATTGTCATCCTGACAGGGTAAGGAAGATTGATGGCTGTGATCTAATCTACTGTGAACTGAAGAGAGCCATTATGGACCGCATGACTCCTAACTACGCCCAGTATGTTCAGCGGCTCATCAACTACATTGTTCCCGCTCCTCGGAACGCTCGTGGTGAAAGAGTCATCATGGACCTTTTCAGGTTTCCCATTCAGGAGGCCACTCGTCCAGACATTCCCTCCATGATGCCCACCTCTGAGCGCCGCTCCAAGGCACACCATGATCATGATGCTAGCTCCAGTCACTCTCGGCGCTCCCGACGCATGGGGCTGCTCGTTTCTTCACATGCATGTTCCAAATGTGCAAGAACGAGCAATGATGTTGCACATCAGACTCTTTCTATGACTCAGGAGACACGGAGGCGCCAGAATGAATTCATGGCCTCAAGGAACCACCCTGTTCCTCCTCCTGGACCTGAGATGGAGCTTGTGGTAGCTCCTCAGTGGGAGATGCCTGTCCTTACCGATGAGATGCTTCAGAACTTCGACTACTCCGTGTACGCTCATGGTGCTCTTCCTACTAGGTCTGCTCGTGCTCCCACTCCTACTGCTGATGATGCTGCTGAGGATGCTGATGATGATGCGGGTGATGATGATGATGCGGCTGATGATGATGCACGCGAGAGCTCCTCCTCGCTTGGTTTTGGTCACTACTGATGGGTGCGATAGCATCTCTCCTCTTTTCTTCGCCTTTTTGGTGTTCCGATGCCAAAGGGGAGAAGAGAGTAGAGTCTAGGACCACGGGGTTCTTTGAGTGCCACAAGCCATGGGAGTTGCCTTATTTGGATTTTATATGGCTTGTGCTTGTTTACTTTGAGTTTTTCAAGAACCATTTGCTATTTCCAATAATTCATGTATGGATGTGTATGGACGACTATTATGTGTGCTACTCTATGTTAGGATGTTTATGTGTGCTATGCTTATATATCTTGATATGCACATCTCCATACCATGCTTGTTTCCTAAAGATATTGGGGGAGCTTCTCATGTTTCACAAGTGGTGCACTTTGCATTCAAACGCAAATTCTCCAAGTGCACACACTATGGGGGAGCTTTCGTAATATCTTATATGGAATCAAGGTTTAGAGCTTATCATAATATCTATTTGTGACTCTAGCTCGGTTTGTCATCGTATACCAAAAAGGGGAGATTGTAAGGGTATTTCACCCTTATCCATTATTTTGGTAACGATGACACCGTGCTAAAGTATTTGGCCTAATATGTTTATAAGGATAATCTCAGGTATTAGGCAATAAGGCATAAATGGTGTATCAAAGGAACAAGAAGGCTAAAGGAGACCCCCCATTTCAACAACAATCAAAAAGGGGTTACAGGAGAAATCCGGTCTCCTGCCCGGTCCAACCGGGCCAGCAACCGGCCGATCCGGCGTGTCGGCCGGTCGACCGGTCGGAAACCGGACTCCAAAGGAGGACCAACGAGGTCCGGTCGTGGCCCGGTCGACCGGGCTCCTGACCGGCGGGTCCGGCGCTCCGTCCGGTCGACCGCTCGGAAACCGGGCAGCAACCGGGCACCAACCGGAGAAGCGCCGAGACGGCGCAAAGGTGCTCCGGTCACCGGTCCGGTCGGCCGGCCTCACGACCGGGCTGTCCGGTCCGTGGTCCGGTCCGACCGGGTTTGTCGGGAAGAATGCTGAGGTGGCAAGTGGCAACGGCCGGATTTTGAAGAACACTATAAATACCCCTTCTTCTACCTTGGAAGGGTTAGGCAACATACTATAAAGCTGTTCTTGAGCTCTCCCTCTCTTACTCCATTGCTAGAAACACCAAAAGCCTCAGATCTCCCTCCTCCTCCACTCAAACTCAAATCCCTCCGAGGAATCATTAGAGGAGGACCCGATCTACCGTTCTACCAAGCCAAATCTCATTCCCCCTTGTATTCATTGAGAAGCTTGCTTCCTAGGGTTCCTCGGAAACCATAGGTGGGCAAGAGGAGTCCGGAAGCATCCGGGCTGTGGATTTGCTCCGGGCAAGATTGTGAAGGTTTGGAGGCTACCTCAAAGTCTACCATAAGTGAGTGAGCTATTCCTTCGTGGGATAGGCTCCGGAGAATAGGGTGAGCCTTCGTGGCGCGGGGAATCCTTCGTGGGACCTCCACTCCTCCAAACGTGACGTACCTTGTTGCAAAGCAAGGGAACACGGGAATACATCCTCGTCTCCGCGTGCTATCGGTTATCTCTAACCGAACTCCTTACTTGTGATTTAACTGCCCGTGAGAGCCTTCGTGCTTGAGTTAGTTGTATCCTCATATAGGTTGCTTCACCTAGTTTGCATTAGGCTCACCTTTATATTCCGCAAAGCCTAATATTGCAAAGAAAGAATTAAAATCTGTAGAAACCTATTCACCCCCCCTCTAGGTTTACCATCTCTATACTTTCACATGTACTCATAGTGACCCATGTGTGTGGAGAATGCAGTCTTTGCAATGTCAGTTTCCTGCATTCGAATTTGGTGGTACCCGGAGCGAAGATCCAGTTTGGAAAATATGGTAGGACGTTCTCTATCACCGGAATAGGGTATTTGTTTTTGATAGTTAGAGTGTTGAGTTGTATGTAGTCGACATAGAGGCGCCAGGTCTTGTCTTTTTTCCTGACCAAGATAGCAGGAGAAGAATATGGGCTGCTGTTGGGTCTGATTTCAGAATTTTTCAGCATATTTTGCACCAGTTCCTCCACAATATTTTTCTGCTTATGTGGCATTCTGTATGGTCTCACATTATGAGGAGTGGATCCTTCTTTAATGGGTATGGAATGATCACAGGATCTATGTGGAGGTAGACCAGAGGGTTCAGTTAACAAATCCTTGTATTTGTCCAGAATATATGCCACCTGTGCTGGTATTACTGTGGAGGTCTTGGAAGTGGTGTCTTCCACTTTGGTAGGAGTTGGTAGCCTGATGAGGTAGGCCTGAGCACCACTATTCAATAATTTGCAACAAGCTTTAGCTGATATATAGTTTTCTTGCTCAAAGGAGTTGCCCTGTCCTTCAAAGTGCACCATTTACCCTCAACTGCTATAGCTATGCTTCTCTTCTCCCAATCAAAGTAATTAGGGTTGTGTGCTGCCAACCAATTTGCTCCCAATACCATATCATATCCCTTAAGATGCAAGATTTTAAAATCATGAGTGAAGGGCACTTTGTTGATCAAGAATTTGCAGTCAGGGATATGCCCTTCAGATAGCAATTCTCCTCCTCCTGCTACTACCACTGTATGAGCCTTTGTGTGTTAAATTTGCAAGTTAGCTTTATGTACAAATTCAGTATCCAGGAATGTGTTGGTGCTTCCAGTGTCTATAAGAGCTACTGCTTGACATCCTCCAATGAGAACAGCTGACAAGGTATTTGCACCAGGAATGCCATGTATTGCTTCAGCTGATATTTGCATGAGCTTGTCTCCAGGCTGTGGAGGAATAGGATCTGCAGTTGTGTCATCAGGTGGTGTCTGTATGGGCTCCAAGGGTGTACACTCTGCATCATGATATGTATCATTGGGTGATAATACTTCTTCATCATCACTGTGTCCTTGGAGGTATATTGCATGTACAATACTCTTCATGTTGCTGCATTTGTGGCCATAGTGCCACTGGTCAGGGCAGTACCAGCACTTCCCTCTGTCCTTTGTCTTATCAAGGACTAGCTTTGGCTTATTGTCTCTCTGAATAACTGCAGGTCTTGGTACTGCTGTTGTCTGTATTCTCAAGTTTTGCTGAGGAGCAGACATTTTCTTGGTGGTTGCCAGGTAAGCCATTTCTTGTTGCCTAGCATGCCAATAAGCTGCCTTCAGAGTTGAGGGGTTATGGCTCTTGACAGCATGCTTTATTGTTTCTTTGAGTCCACTGATGAATCGTAGAAAGAAGAAATTTTTAGTTAGGTAAGAGTGGTCTCTCTTCATGTTGATCATATACTCCTCAAAACTATCAATATAAATGTTCACTGAGGTGGTTTGTTTCAGGTGCTGAAACTGCTCCACAGATTCATGCTCACCAGCTGCAGGAAAGCGTTCACACAAGAGATCACAGAACTGGTGCCAATTGAGCAAATAGATGTTGAGGTTGGCTGCTCTGAATCTGTGGTGGTGGTGTGGTGAATTTTGGCTGCTCTGAATCTGTGGTAGTGGAACTGGGTGGAGTAGGATGAACCTTCACAGCAATCGCGATCTGACTACCATATCAGAGAGCTTGGAGAGATTACCTTGCAGCGTGTCGATGGACAGCTGCTGTTGGTCGAAACGCCTTGCCAGGTTGAGCACCTCACGAGGCACGCGACCCTGGATGTCGGCTTCCTCTTTCGATTGGCGCTGCGCTGTGGCCAGCAACTCTGCTTCTTCAGCCGCCGCCATGCTCTCTTGAGATCTGGTTCTTCGGTGAGTCATGGACCAGGGGATCTCTTCCGCGGAGCGAAAATTTCCCACGCCACTGACAGATCTGAGGAGTAGCTAGGCCGGATCTGAGCTGCCGAGTGGAGATCAGTGGGATAGCACTCGGGGGAAAAAAAAAAGCTTCTGATACCAATTGTCAGGATCCCGACATGGTTTTGGATCGAGATCAGTAAAGAACTAACTGTAAAGGAGGAACATGAATAAGAATAACTGGAGAAACATAATTAGGGTTCTTATTATCGCGCCGCCCATCCACCCTCTCTCCCAGGTTATATAGAATCCCCGGGAGCCGCGATATTTCCAGGTTTGAATTCAAACTTGCACAGGTTTCAAAAATGGAAATTTAAATTACAGCCGTCGGATTACATCGAAGAGGTACGCTCCATCCTGGCCGTCCGCTGACTGACGAAACTGTAACTGGTCTTGACACCGAACGAGCCCTTTGCTGACTGACGAAACTGTAACTGGTCTTTGACACCGAACTAGCCCTTCGCGCGGCCGCTGATACGATCAAGATGGCCTAGAAAAATGTGGGTCAACCAGTACATCATCACTAGCAGTAGAGAGAAACTGCCCCGCTAGACTGGTAGTACACCCGTCACAACAGAGATAGCAGATCTGTCATTTTGGCAACTGAAACTTACAGTTCTTGCTAAGTTCGCCATATATAGAAATGCAGTTGCAATATAGCTGCTGCAATTATTAACAGCACAGCAGCAGATACGACAGCATTGGGAGAACGCACAAACAACATTTGACCTGCAGGTGCAGGATGACGCTTGCGGGACATGGGGCACGGCTTGGCACTCCACAAGTTCACATTGTGCCAGAAATTGGGAAAACCTACCAACAAACAAGAGATACAGGGGCACTATCAATTAAATTAATGTTCAGGTCCGAACCTGTACACTGCTATATGATACACCGAAAGAGGAGAAAAAAACAGTCAGCCGCATAATTATACATGTAAGAACCTAGGTGGTGATTGTCATGTCTATTTCTCAAGGTTTACAGCCTCTTTTCTTCTTTCCCTCCTGCCTATCAACACGCAAAACACAGCCCGCCGTGCCTATCTGGTGATACCTATGTGCAACTTGCAACCTCCACTGCTGATTAACTAAGTATGAAATACTGCACAATGGAAGGGGGCAAGAATCAGGTATATGGGGTCAAAAGAATACCCAAGACTATGAACAAAAACCATTAGAAGTTTCCGTCGGTGATGGGGTATCATCAAGAACGATATCAGCAGGGTCCCCGACCCAAGGTCTATCCCTCCACCGAAACTTGATCCTCAGCTTCCCATTTGCATCCACACCTGTAACCTCGCCTTTACTCGCGTATGTCTCCATTCCCCATCCCCACCTCGGGGTTACAAGACCAGGTCGAATCCGTACTCTGTCACCTTGCCGGAAGGGCCTAACCTTCTCCACCTCCCAAATTTTGCATAACCATAGTCTCTCACAGAAACAGAAGGAAACCCAGAGCTCCCCATCCCCAGCCCTGTGGACCACCCCGATGCTGCTATGGTTCACATCGCCCCATTGGTATGTGGGGGTTGCAACCGAATCCTTAACCTTTACCCAGTCTCCGATGCAGACTTCCTCCTCTTCCTCCACTTTCTCCACCTCTGCTGGGTCTATTAACCAAGCCCTGGCACCAGCTGGTGTGTGAATCCTTAGCTTCCCATCAGCATCAATAGATGAGATGGTCCCTATACTCGAATGATTATGATTAGACCAACCAAATCTTGGCTGACGGATGCAACATTTGATCCGCACACGTTGCCCAACGACAAACCTGCTGACTCCTTCAAGTTGCCTAGAAAACCCTATCCACCTTTCCTGCTCACCGCAAAATGCCACATGAATGGTGCCGTCCCAAACATCATCTTTATATCCAATCCCATGCACCACCCCAATGCTACCTGGTTTGAGTGAGTTCCAGTCATCCGCATCACTCTTCAGCCTAACCCACTCTCCAACCTCAAAGACTTGCTCAATCACAAGATCTGCAGGATCACCTCTCCACAACCCAGGCACACCAAACAAGGCCACCCTTAGTTCTCCATCGGCATGGACACCTGCAATTATGCCTCTAGAATCAGGCTTTGCATCTCTCCATCCCCATCTGGGCTCTGAAATTCCAGCACGGAACCGAACATGAAGACCAATCTTAAAGGGCTGTACTTTCTCAATTTCTGTGTTATGAGTTAACCATTTCCCTTTCCTCATACAGCCTGCCAACTCCAAGTAACCAGAGTCCTGAATGCTATGGACGACTGCTATGCTTATTTTCCCAGCACTGTTCCAATCATAAGTAGGTCTACTGCCAATACTTGGCTTCACACGCACCCAGTCTCCAACCTCAAAAGCTGAGAGCCTCTCAGCATCACCTGGAGCGACCTTCCACAAGCTTTTTCTGCCGGAAACCTTGACATTTAGAGTTCCATCCATGTCTATCCTTGATATGGCACCAATGGTTGCTGCAGTTTCATCTGACCATCCAAGGCGTGGCTGAGATATGGAAGGTAACACATGAACCTTTTCACCAACTTCAAATTGCTGCGCCTTCTCTACGTCTGCAACCGAACAAAGAAAAAGCTTGCTTCTGAAGCAGAAAGCAACACCCATATCGCCATCTTCTTCTAGACTATGAACTATCCCGATACTGTTACGAGTCACATCCTCCCATCCATATTTTGGGGATGGAACTGTTTGTTTGACTCTAACCCAATCACCAACCTGCAAGTAGAAACAGAAGAGGGTTTAACTCATTTGCTCTACAAACATCAGGAGAAAGAATAGCTCCAACATAAAACAGCAAAAGAGCTATAGGTAACTAAAGAGGGGGACGTAGGTGGTTCCATACCTTAAAATCATCAATCTTTTCCATGTCTGATGGATCCGCCTGCCAAGGTCCAGATCGATTAGGGATATCAATTATAAGCAGACCATCACTCTCGATGTCGATTATTTTTCCCACGCTGTGATGAGTTTCACCACCCCAGCCATATCTGGGCTCTGCGACAGACCTCTTCACGCAAACTTGATGGCCAATCTGGAAAATAAGCCGATAAAATAGTATCACACAAAGCAAAACCAAAATAGGACAGGAAAGATCACAGAACGCAAGGGATAGCTTATTTGCAATGCGGCGGTGTGTCGGTGTCGAAACTATTTAATTAAGAAATATATACAAAATTGACCAAGCAATTATAGTAAATCATTTTTGTTATGGCTCCCAATGAGAGGTCGTTGATTAGTTAATATATCCAAAATATTCCCCGCAAAATAAAAAGTTAGTTAGTAATATATCCAGCATATAGTCAAATAAAAAATACTGAAAAATGCCCCTATAACATTGATAAAACCTTGAATTTCATGATTAGACACCTAAGTTTGGAGTCATGGACCAGATAAAAAGAAATTGTATAATTGCAGGACAAATACCTTGAAGGCGTCTACATGTTCGACCTCTTCTGGCTCACAAAGCCATGGATTGGGCAGATAGCAGAGGCCTAATAGAAGGCTGCTGTCTGGTCTGATGGAGTACACAACACCAACGCTTCCAGGAGTAATAGATTCCATGCCATGTACAGCAACAGTTAGTGAGGGACGAATCCGAACCCAGTTCCCAACCTTATATTCCTCAACCCTTTCGATTTCAGCAGGATCAGCCCTCCATCCCCTAGAAGCTCCTGGAAAACCAACTCTCAAGATTCCATCATCATCAACACAGAGAACTGTGCCTATGGTATCTCGTGACTGGCCACGCAATGCAAATCTGAAGGAGAAACAAAAGGTTATCAGATGACAGTTCATTTTCATGCACAGAACGGAAGTACAGAGTTTTCTTTTTCTTCACAAATCATTAGGTTGTATACTGACTGGATGCATGCAGTTGAAACTAATATATCTTGAAAGATTAATAACACTAACAAGCAAATGAAAAGATATCTACTTTTCTGAGAACCTCAAATGACAATCATATATTTCACCATCAGATTGCGAGCCTTTCTTTTCGCAATAGGCAGAAGCCAAACTTCTATTTTGAAAAGAAAGGGCAAGAGCAATATACCATTTGCAGGCTATCATCATTTTGACCACATGGGATTAGACATGATCCTAGAACCTCAGTTTGAAAACTAAACTTTAAACAGCTAATCGTATTCAGAACATGTAGCATACTCGAAGGTCTCTACCAAATTTTTGGTTCAATGGATCCTTGACCTACAAATAGACAGCATGATCAGCCTATGTAACCTAGCACAGCAGATGGGGCGTATGGAGTACCACAGAATTTATCTGATGTTAGTATCATGCGGGCATTTTACTATCAGGTGCCCACAAGTAGACATTGCAGAAACTCACTCCAATTCTGTGTCAGTTCAAACTGAACTAAACAGCATATGGTGTCATGTTCGTTTTAAGTATCTTATTGTCAAATCACAAAAATATTCACCATGCTTCAAACTGAACTAAACAGCATATGGTGTCATGTTCGTTCTAAGTATCTTATTGTCCAGATAAATCACAAAAATATTCACCATGCTTCAAACTGAACTAAACAGCATATGGTGTCATTTTCGTTCTAAGTATCTTATTGCCCAGATAAATCACAAAAATATTCACCATGCATTCAAACAAGCTAGTGAAACGCATTGATTCACTGAAACAGAATAGATATTCACCCACAACATAATAAGCATTGCTTTCTTCACTTTACTGGTAGAGACCACCCACAAAAAGGGTGTAGTAATGAAAGCACGCAGCAACAAAGTTACATTTACCTTGGCTCCAAAATATCAGGTTTGAGCTGGACATGCTGGCCCCTATTTAATGGAATAACTTTTATAACTTCACTTGTCAAAACACGGGCTTCTCCGGTACAAAATGATACAATAAGGTGGTCATTGTCTACAATAGACTGGACAAAGCCAATGCTTCTGGGTCCAGCACCTTGCCAGCCAAAATCTGGAGAAGTAACCGTTCTTCTAAATTTTACCCAATCCGCAACCTCATATCTGGCAATAGCATTAAAACGATACATTAAATACAATCATGGGGCAGCATTCACAACGACCAGCTAGAAGAACACAGCAATTTTGTCCAATGTATTTGAAGTCAAAAGCAACAAAAATCAACATCAGACCTAATAAGAATCAATGAAACAGCTAAAACATATTTCAATCTGCAAAAAGATATATAAAAGCACTACATCATAATTTACTTACATGGTTGGGGAGAGATGAACTCCTTTATCTTCAAGTGTTTCCATCAACTCTTCAGAAATCCATTCTCGTGGGAGCCTCTCCAGAAAATCTCGCAATGTCCAGCCTCTGTAGTTGACAGGATTAATTTTCATACTTGTAAACATATGATGTGCAAAGTAAATTTTGCACAACATAAACTAACCCATGTACCGTTTTCTTCACACAATTCCATTACAGGAAACAAAGGCAAGTAAAAGAAGATAGCTTCAAACAGTCTTGCCGAAAGGCCTTAAATAAATGGAGATAATTACTTGAGCAACCAAATATATGAATTTTATGTCAAGTCGTTTGGTGTATTGTACCCATACTCCCAAAGTTTGGTGTATCCTGATAGAAGGATTCCTCAAAACAATAATGAGTAAAATACTTACACTCTCCCCCACCACTAAAGGGGAGAAAGAGGGATAAGCGTGTTCACTAGTAACTTGCCTGTGGTTTCTCACATCAACAGCAGGTGATGGATGTTGTAGCATTTGAACAACCCAAGTCAGGTTTTCACGTATCATTTTGGATGCATCAGCAGCTATGTGAAACGAGTTATCACCGTCATCATCCTGATTAACCATATATAGCACAGCATTAAACACACATGAACAACTGGTGTTGGCATATGGTGGTGCACTGGTAATAAAATCAGGTTTTGAAGAAAATATAGAACTGCAACGACAAACAAAATTTGTCTGAACTCCAATTTTGCTTACAATGTCGATACAGGATAAAAAAAAAGTATATTCCAACATCATAAGGACCAATTTATACCATCAGTGAGATAGTAAATTCAGTGGATTAATTATTCATCAAAATTAGATCAGGATTGCCAGCATGCGCTTCTTAACTATAATAAGGCCTGAAACTATCATAGAAATGTTCCTCTAGCGGAGAACTCAAAATTCAATTTTGAATTTTTGATACAGCCTATTCCTATAAGAAATCAAAAACCATAGCACAAAAGAGCGTAAGGAGATCGATAATCAATAGCACTCAATATAAGTATCTCAAGTGTAACTGAATCTTGTGGTTTAATTAAGCTGGCATGCAAACAGAAGTGCCTAGATGCACACAAATTTATTTATAAAAGATGTGTTTCTCTTGCAATTACTAGGTAAGCAACAAACTACTTTCCATGAATTGGGTAATCCTTCTTTTATGCTCTGAGGGTCATATGGGAATTGGATGCGTCTATTCTTCATGCTCATCTACCAAGCTTCCTGGAGCTTGATATTTAGGATGTGTAACTCAGTGGGAGTTCATATGCTTCAGTGTGCAAACGCATGGGAAGTAACATTGGGACACTGCACACTTGGTTTCAAATATATAGCAGTGCATGTCCTTTCTACAGTAAATCGTTTATAAAACATCATGTTTGTAAGGTCCTTCCAAACTGCTCTTAATTCAGAGATTAAGAAATATTTTTGGCTGACCAGTTTGTTTCTGTATAGGATTTGAAATTTTATAAGGTGCAAACTTGATGCAAATCACATAAATTTGAGCAAGAACAAAAGTAAATCAACCATATGATTCCTAATATGTACTTTGCCACTTGCATAAGACATGCTATACAGGTCAGCTTCTAGACTTATATAATTATCTTCTAAAAAATGATTGAAAGATACTCAGCCATGGTACCTGTAGATTACAGTTTGCCCCAGCAGCTAAAAGCAAGCCAACACATGAGTTTGCACCTCTGTTCAGTGCAACATGAAGTGGTGTTGTGTTTTGAGCATTTCTTATGTTTACATCAACTCCAGCTTCCAAAATAATCTGTCATAAGAAACAACAAAGAAAAAGCAAGTCATATTTTGATATGGACAGCAGAACAGTAAAAAAGCATAGAAAAAATGTAGTCGCAAGATAACCTTTACCTTTACCAATTCTGCATCGTTTATCATTGCTGCGGTATGCAGTGCAGTTCGACAGTGTGGGGCATCTTGTGCTGTAGGATCAGCACCAGCAGCAAGCAATATTCTTACCAACTCTCGGCCCTCTAGCAATACAAGCCAAATATACAATTAGAACAGACATGGTATGACATGGAGAAAGGCAGATTTCTGTCCACTGTATCATTAAGGAGCTGACATGCCCATTCATATCTGTTGACCGTGGTATAAGAAAATTCCGCAATTACCTTTCTCATGCTCCTTTTTAAGAGCAGCTGCCATGCACAAAGCTGTTCCGACAGGGCTAGGTACATCAATTGCTTCAAGTATCTCCTCTTCTGATGCAACTTCGACCCATCTTTTCACCAAAGTGGCATTCCATGTCTCTATACATAAATGTAATGGCCTATTCACCATGAGAAGAATAGTGTCATGGTATAGAAAGGAACTGGACAGATAAAACACCCAAAAGAGGAAGATCTCAAGCTCCCGCGGCTCAAATGAATTAACAGAAGTGTAGTGACCGGAAGCTGCATAAAAGAACACATGAACAAGAACTAATTTCCCAGCTATATTTCCACTAGGCAAATATTCTTACGTTTTATTCTGAGAATTTGGTATGCTCATAGAACTGCAACCTCCATTTTCCAATATGACAATAGCACAATCGGTATATCTCTTGGCTACAGCAATATGCAGAATGGATTCACTGTCTCCATCTACGGCATTAGGATCAGCTCCGGCCATGAGCAATTCCTGCGTAACACACAGAAAAGTTGTAGAAGTAGGAACAAGCGATCTGAAAACGTAGGAGGTGAACATGATGACGTACTTCCATGCATTCAGGCTGACCATGATGAGCACAGATATGGGCAAGAGAAGGACCAAGGCCTTCTCTTAGCGTAGAATTGACATTAGAAGATCTCCTTATAAGTGCACGGACACATTGTGGAGAGCCAGCGGCCAAAGCAAATACTATGGGAGGACCTTCATCCTTGTCTAATATGTCTACATTCTCTTGATAAGCTACAATAGCTTCCACAAGCTCTGCTGAGCCTCTGCGGCATGCTAAATGCAATGCAGTGTGCCCATCTGTATTTTGAGTTTCCAAGAGGGAACGAATTAAACTAGCATTTCCCTTTGAAGCGGCCTCTGCAAGTAGATCCCTGGCAGGTGCAAAAGGTTTCAAATGTTAAGACAGTTATAGGCTACAGCTGCATATTTAGACATAAGAAGTTGCCAAGAGCTAACCTAACACCTGCAGCATCACCTTCACATACAAGATGATGTAAAGCATTCGGATTATCATGAGCAAGGTCCAGAATTGAGGTGTGTGGTGGTTCCACGCCATTGGGTAATCTTACATCACTGCTTGAGCAAGTAATATGTTAGAATCCTTTATATCTGAAAACTCACATACTCACAAATGAATTACTTGGAAAAATATAATATATTCTATTGAAGGTAACATTAATCAATTGCTGCTACACTTTCTGTGAAGATTTCATGAACTTCTTCTTTCATTCATATATGGGAACCAACATTAGCCTAGAACTAGGATAAGGAGATCTCCTTTATCCTTGTCTAATATGTCTACATTCTCTTAGTAAGTTCCAATAGATGCGCCCTAGAATGTATGCAGTCAATATTTTAAAATTATCATTAATATACATAAAAGCAGTTGTATTTATTTCATGGGTATGCTATTCGTAGATTATTATCATTATCAAAGGTAATGCATATCATTATACTTGTTCACCTCTTGTGCTAGCAGATGAAAATGTTTGTATTGGAAACCACTGTCCAAAACAACATGAAAACCGAACAAGTGTAGTAGTTCCCATTTCTCATGCTTTACAAAGTAGTACAAACATAGATGAAGAACTTACTTCTCAGGACTTGCAGGTGGGCTCCTTGGTATATCTAGTAGATGGCGAAGAAAAGTTTTTAGCATATCCTGGAAAGATGGTCTTTTGGAGGGACGGCTCTGGAAACAATCACCAATCATCTTCCACAATTCCCCAGGAAGTCCTACACCTACCACTCTTGAATATTGTGGAGGTGGCTTCTTTTCTTTTACGACAGACTTATAGACGTCCTCTGCACTTAGCCCAGCCCATCTGCATTTCATTTAGCATCTAACGACACCATTCTCAAAGCATTAAGAAACACGAAAGTAAGAATCAGACTACTTACGGAACAGCACCAGTACACATTTCCACAAGTGCACATCCAAAACTCCATGCATCTGACTTATAGATGTCATCTGCACTATCCCCAAACGAAATCAGAGATTTCTTCAATGTTCCCCATGCCTCTGGGGCTGTATAATTGGGGCTAAGCACAGTACCATCCATGCCAGCCATGTTAGAGTCATCAGGTACTTTCCGACTAGTGAGGTTCTTCAGAATAGCCGAAAGACCAAAGTCGGAAACGACTGCCTGGCCATTCGCATCTAAAAGAATATTGGAAGGTTTTATGCTCATACAAACAATACCCGCTGCATGTAGTTCTGCTACTCCACGAGCAATATCTGCTCCGTACCTGCAAAGCCAGGCCCAGAAGAGCTCTTCAGATTCCAATAGATTTAGTTAACAAAACGAGCACAATAAAAAGATTCAATTTTTTATTGTACTTTAGATAATGAAAACCTTAGACAGGTTGGTAAACAGGGAAATGACTCTTTCTTGTGGCAGAAGAAATAAATGAACTGAAATGAAAAATTGAGTAGCCTTTCCTATTATGGCATGGATGGTTCATGCACTTAGCACTACAGCTATTAACAGTGCAGCTGGCATTAGCATACTGTTGGAGAACTTAACTTCTGGCATATTTTGTAGGAACAAAACAGTAATTCCAGGAAGGAAACATTTATGAGTCTTTGGCACTTATCTAGTTCTCATAAATGGCAGTATTTTACATTGTCACTGTTAACTTGAAAATGTAGCTAATAACTTTGACCAAGGACAGAGTTCTGAGACACACAGTGAATAAAGCTATATAAACACTGTTTGGCTGTACAATCGAATATATTGGGATAATTAAACAGACAACTGTAGAGCAAATATTTGAGCATGGACAGCTGATGAACTGGAATGCGTTAAACAATAATGCAAGCTAGAACCAAAAATGTACAAATATCAGACAAAATATATAGATGGCCTCCAATCCTCCGTTAGTCCATTGCACAGAAAATAAAACAGATCCTTGGAAACCTATAGCGCTGATATTACAGATATTATTGCAGCAGAGAACAACCATGGACATGGACTACCATGCCAAATTTGGATCCATGCCTTCCATTGTCAAGGCCACGTAAGTTTTCTGGGGGAACGCCTGATGTGCAAGTGCCAGATATGATTAAAAAAAACTCAGCACCTCTTATGAGCAGCACTCTCAACTGAGTATATGCTCTTAGCATGCCCGAGCATGCTGATCACTCGGTTCATGGGTAACACGGAGAACTACACTTTCACGGCTCAACAGCGATGAGAATTGACTAACAAACACATTGGAAGACAGAGCCATGCAGTACAGTGAGATCCTGAGTAAGAGATATCCGCCAATTGGATTTTTAGTGGAAGCAAAGAGCACCTCAATTAATTTTACCTTCATGAGAGCTCTGAGCCTCCTACACTTACAACACACAACAAATACAATCCAAAGGGGACAAAGAAGCTGTCAGCACATAACCAGACAAAGCTGGATACAAATCCGTACCAAAAAAACTCACAGATAACAAATTGAATAGCGCCACTAATCAAGTAACCGCTTTCCACATCGTAGCTCAAACTTCCATAGACCTATATGTCATCTTAAATGATCGATCATAAACTCATGCAAATGGCACGTGCAATTAGCAGATAAACAAACACGTGAAACACGTGATGCTGCAGCTTCATCTATGTTTATACCAACTGGGTTTTACAGGAAGCAGAGATCACCTCAATCTTACAGCTCAATCTTACGGGTATTAACTAAAATCAAATTTATCTTCATGAGAGCCGTGAGAGTCATACGCTTACAACACGACAACAAATACAGTCCAAAGGGGACAAAGAAGCTGGCAGCACTTAACCAGACATAGGTAGACACGTACCCGTACCCGTACCAAAAACTTGCAGATAACGAACTGAATAGCGCCACTGATCAACTGACCGCTTTCCACGTCGCAGCTCAAACTACCGTAGACCTATATGTCATCATTAATGATCACTCAAAAACTCATGCAAATGACGTGTGCAGTTAGCAGATAAACCGACAGGTGATGCGGCAACTTGATCTATGATTATACCAGCTGGATTTACTGGGAGCAGAGAGCACCTCAATCTTACAACTAAATCTCACGGGAGATCTCAAAAAAAAACTAAATCTTACGGGTATTAACTCAAAATCAAATTTACCTTCTGTAGAGCCCTGAGCGTCCTACGCTTACAACACGACAACAAATACAGTTCAAAGGGGACAAATAAGCTGGCAGCACTTAACCAGACATACTAGGCAAGTACCCGACTACCTGTACCGAAAACAAGCGGATAACGAATTGGATAGCACCACTAATCAAGTAACCACTTTCCACGTCACAGCTCAAACTACCATAGACGTATATGCCATCTTTAATGATCACTCAAAAACTCATGCAAATGACGCATAACAACAAGATTTTACAGGAAGCAGAGAGCGCCTCAATCTTACAACTAAATCTTACGGGTACTAACTAAAATCAAATGTACCTTCTGTAGAGCCCCTGAGCGTCCTACGCTTACAACGCGACAACAAATACAGTCCAAAGGGGACAAAGAAGCTGGCAGCACTTAACCAGACATAGTTGGACACGTACCCGTACCAAAAACTCACGGATAACGAATTGGATAGCACCACTAATCAAGTAGCCGCTTTCCACGTCGCAGCTCAAACTAGCATACACCTACATGTCATCTTTAATGATCACTCAAAAACTCATGCAAATGACGCATGCAGTTAGCAGATAAACCGTCCCGTGATGCTGCAACTTGATCTATGATTATAACAAGAAGATTTTACAGGAAGCAGAGAGCGCCTCAATCTTACAACTAAATCTTACGGGTACTAACTAAAATCAAACGTACCTTCATGAGAGCCCTGAGCGTCCTACGCTTACAACACGACAACAAATACAGTCCAAAGGGGATAAAGAAGCTGGCAGCACTTAACCAGACATAGTTGGACACGTACCCGTACCAAAAACTCACGGATAACGAATTGGATAGCACCACTAATCAAGTAGCCGCTTTCCACGTCGCAGCTCAAACTAGCATACACCTACATGTCATCTTTAATGATCACTCAAAAACTCATGCAAATGACGCATGCAGTTAGCAGATAAACCGTCCCGTGATGCTGCAACTTGATCTATGATTATAACAAGAAGATTTTACAGGAAGCAGAGAGCGCCTCAATCTTACAACTAAATCTTACGGGTACTAACTAAAATCAAATGTACCTTCATGAGAGCCCTGAGCGTCCTACGCTTACAACACGACAACAAATACAGTCCAAAGGGGACAAAGAAGCTGGCAGCACTTAACCAGACATAGTTGGACACGTACCCGTACCAAAAACTCACGGATAACGAATTGAATAGCACCACCAATCAAGTAGGCGCTCTCCACGTCGCAGGCTCGCAGCTCAAACTAGCGTACACCTATATGGCATCTTTAATGATCATTCAAAAACTCATGCAAACGTTAACTTCGTATGAGCTCCGAGCTTCCTACGCCTACAACACGACAAGAAACAGAGTCGAAAGGGGGCCAAGAAGGTGGCAGCACTTAACCAGACGTAGCCGGACACGTATCCATACCAAAAACTTGGCAATTACAAATTGAATGGCGCCACTGATCACCTAAGCGCTTCCCCTGTTGCTGCTCAAACTACCATGCAACTACATTTCATCTTTAATAGTAATAATCACTCTAGCAAGACTACTTGGTGAGCCAGCATGAATAAACGATGCACATGTAAAAATATGTTGTTAGCAGATAAATTGGCATTGCAAAACGATCTATGTTTGGAGGTGATTCTTCATAGTTTTGAGCGATCAAGAATAAGTAATGAATACTAGTGTAGTTGGTATGGATGATGATTAGATGCAACAATGTGATACCTGAGGATCTGCTCGAGCGTGAGTCGTCCACCGTTCTGGCGCATCTCCTCCTGCACAGAGCCAGGGTATCGGTCCATGACGAAGCAGAGATGGGCGCCGACCCTCATTGCGCCATGGAAGGTACAGACGTTCCGGCACCAAGTGGAGGCTCGCCTCAGCCGCTCTACGTCCTCCTTGACGCCCTCGAGGTCGTCCGCGGCAGACAGGGGCACCCTCTTCACGGCCACCTGGTGCTTGCATCTCTTGGCACCTCCCGCGCCGCGGGCACCACCGCGGGAGAGCGTGGCGGCGAACACCTCCTGGCCTGCGGGCCCGGGAGGCCCGCTCCCGATGCGGCGGGCGAGCTTGAGGTCCGGGTGTGAGGCGAGGTCGACGGATGTGCAGCCGGGCGGCGGTGCGGGGGCGGTGGCGGCGGCGGGGCGGCGCTTGGGGCGTGCGAAGAAGTCGTCGTCGTCGTCATCAGAGGAGGAGGAGGCGGAGTCGGAGTGGCGGAAGGAGGGGGAGGAGGGGGCGTCGGAGAGGAGGGAGAGGATGGGGTAGTTCTTGCGGAGCGCGGAGACGGAGTTGCCGACGGCGGTGTGGTGGCGGCAGCGCGGGCAGGCGATGGCGGCGGCGCCGGGGGAGGTGGCGAGCACGCGCGCGAGGCAGGCGCGGCAGAAGCCGTGGCCGCAGTGGAGCAGCAGCGGGGCGTGCTCGTCCTCGTCGTAGCAGGTGGTGCAGAGCGAGCAGCACGGGCGGCGCATCGCGGCGGAGGGTTTTGGGCCGCGCCGGTGGCGGTGCCCGCGGGCGGGGCAGATCTGGGCGGGGATGGGGGTTTGCGGGCAGAGAATAGGATTTTTTGGGGAGAGAGAGGTGGAGTAGAGGGGAGTTGGGGGTTGGTGATGATGCGCTCCTCCTGCTTGCTTTTCGTGCTCTCTCTCCTCTAGAAATGGGGTGCGGCGCGTGTGTTCGTTCGGCGGTGGTGTTCGAGTGTTTTTGACCAACGTCACACCGCCGAAGAATGAAATTGTTTTCTTTTTTTTAAATAAATGAACGTGTTCTAAGGTTGATGATGAAATGTAGAGTTTTTTACGGAGTATCTTATTTTCCAAAAAACGTATACGGAGTGCTCCTTCTTGTTTGTTGCCACTATAAAGTTGACAAATTAACTTTTTTTTTGTTATACTCAGTACTAGAAATGAAACTTTGGTAAAACTTGTTTTCATGATTATTCGGTTCTTTTTAACGCGATAGTTGTATTTCAGGTGATTTTATGTTTTATTTTCTCCAAGTTCCCCTCCAAGCATAGTGGTAGATGGCGGGTGTTTTTTTTTCTCAATTCAAAAGCTTATTAATTGATCGTTAGGGTTGTAGTCACCCTTCACTACGTCGTTAAGAAATTCTAGGATAATGCAGACAATCAGCCATATACATCAATGCACGTCAACACTAGGTCTCTTTGCACATCGAACACCTTAGTGGCGTCCCTACTAACGAAAGCTACAATAAAGCTAGAGAAAAATCGTCTAACATCCTTAATCTGCTGATTGTCGTTGTTTTTTATCTTTCTTGATTAATTATTTTAAAAGTTTAACATCACTCTTAGCTACACTTTCCAACGCTGCCTAGGTATAGCCTCTTTTCAGAAAAAAATTCCAAGATGTGTCACGCAACGAATCGGCTTCATTAGCGTAGAGCTTGTTATAGTGTCTCTAGAAATGCAAATAGATGAGAACAACCATTATGGCAAGATACGGCTAGCTCGCAAAATCAACAAGATAAGAAGCTTATGAACAAGTAAACATATAAAAATAAGGGGTAATAAAAATATAACAATTATTTTTAAAGGATTAATCAGACATTATTTTGTTTTTTGTTGAGAAAGGAGATGATTTTAGACATCTAGAAAGCGTGGCCTGAATGGGCACATTATGTTGGGGCCAATTTTTCGAGATATAAGCCATGCAACTCCAATAGTATTTTTGTATTTTTTTGCATAAATCACATATACAATATACTCCTTACAAACATACATCACATATACCCGAGTACTAGCATATATAAGATGCATGCTACATTTTGTACATGACACTTCCAAATCATCACCACACTGCCACGTGATAAGTTATTTTTTCGACCAAAATAAGCAATATTGCCTCATTTTTTTAAAGAGTAAACTTGACCTATAAATGATACCGACACCCTTGCTAATCCCCATGGAACACGATCCCCTCGAGAATACACATAACCAATCTAGCCACCAACACAAACTGCACACACCTCGAGAATGAGGGATATCATCAAAAGATTGTTCATTTGTGCCATCGTCATCACTCCACGAGGTAGCGACTCCGATTTCACTAAAGAACAACCACCCAAGAAGACCTCGTCGCAGCAGCCTCATGAAGCCCATGTTGGCTCATGTCAAGGAGCACATATGATGAGCTCCAAAGAGGATATATGTGATAATTGCAAGTGCACGGATAGGTGTAGCTAGTTTCGAAATAAAAGAATTGGTCCCATATAGAGCCTACCGGCTTGGTTAGATATTTATTCCTCGTTGCAACTTACCATAAAATGCTCAGAGATGGACTTAATTCCAAGCAAGAGTATATAAGGTTGACTAAGTGTTGTGAACAGTAAAAGCAAAAGTGATGAAAATGATTAAGGAAAAAAGGAAAACAATGTTTTGTAAAGGATGTTGAAATTGTAGTGGGCTAAAGTGTTCTCGGGGAGTTTTGGATTCACCTCTAGTGTTTGGAGTATCAAATATTAGGATATTCTAGCCATTCTTTATACATGTGTATGGGAGAAGCTCCACATAGGGCGGTTGCATACCAGCCATATGTTCAACCGTCCTCTCATAACCACGACAATGTAAAGGACAAGCCACTTCAATACATTGCTATTAAGGGTTCCGCTATGATCCCATGGTTATGGATGAATGCTCTATGAGTCTTCTATTATTCCCCCTTGACCATGTGACAGAGCATTACCGTGAGGGTGTCGTTTGATGCCTCCTCTCTACCATGTGTCCAAGGGTAATCCCATCTCTTGTCCTTGCAGGCAAATGTTGGATGGTCGACATCATACAACATCAAGAGAGAAAGTTAATACACATTGATATAGTAATGAATAAAACATATTTATATCATCTCAAATCCCTAGCTAGGGTTTCACCATATACCCAAGAACAAAGGAATCTACTCACACATAGAGGTAGGAGACATCGTCATGATAATGAAATGGATCGAACATACAAAGGGGAATGAATTATTATTCAAATCTACACCAAAGTATAAGAAATACAACATGATGGGAGTGCATGATGGTGTTGATTCAGCTGGTGATGATAGAGGCGATTCCCAAGCCTCCTTGGATTCTAGTAGCAGCGAGGATCGGTGCCCTTATGCTAGTTTCCCCTCCAGATATCTTCCAGAGGTGAGGTTTATGCGCTTTCTAGTTTCTACAAATGCCAGATCTCTCCTATGTTTGCACGGGCTGAAACTATTTGAATAGACGAAGACGGTGGAGGGTCGTACGACCGCATCGTACGGGCGGGCTCTGGTCGTACTAGTGGTCGCCAAACTCTTTGATTTCTTCATTTTGACTATTTTCTTAGCGAAGTTTTCTCACGTGCTAAGGTAAATATCTTAATTTATTGCTTTAAGTAGCCCTAAATCAGCATATTTGTATCTCCGTTGCTTGTGTCCATTATGTCCTTCCACTCGGGGATCCTGTTGAAACTAACACGAAAGGTGCGTGTATGCGCGATAAAATACCAAAATCCTATCGTTACTGGTGCAAAATCATTAAGTAAATATGCTTCAAAAATGCACTCATCAATATGCAAGACCCGTGTGGATGAAGATCATTATGATCGAACCCCACATAGGTCCCCATTTGGATATTTACATGAGCGTTACAAAAGAGGGTTCCTAGTGAACCAATAATAAGCTGTCGCAAAAGCTACTACGGCGACAACAACAAAAGAGGAAGAACAAAGCAAAAGCAGGGACAAGACGGTCTACTTGACCTCGGACTTTGTGGAACTAGGAGAAGGAGCTGGTTTATATCCGAGGAAGGAGAGGATTTTCTTCGAGTTTGGCTTGGCAGCCTTAATCAAGGATTGTCACCTCTTCGTCTCCATCTTCTTCACTTCACCAACCTTCGCCCAGTCGACGCTTTGTTGGCTTTCGGCAACCAAGGCGATGGTGCCTTCAACGCCAATCTTCAAGTTCTCTTGCTGAAGGGCCAGCCCAAGATCTTCTTTGGGAATGAAGAGCTTGGTCATGGCAGCAAAGGTGTCGGGCTGCTCCTTCTTCGGGAAGAAGTAGGGGAAAAGCCGCGAAAATGCCGACTTAGCATCAGAAATACTCTAGCGCACTCTGATGTCTACGGGTGCTTCTATTCTTGTAGACAGTGTTGGGCCTCCAAGAGCAGAGGTTTGTAGAACAGCAGCAAGTTTCCCTTAAGTGGATCACCCAAGGTTTATCGAACTCAGGGAGGAAGAGGTCAAAGATATCCCTCTCATGCAACCCTGCAAGCACAAAGCAAGAAGTCTCTTGTGTCCCCAACACACCTAATAGGTGCACTAGTTCGGCGAAGAGATAGTGAAATACAGGTGGTATGAATAAGTATGAGCAGTAGCAACGGCACCGTGAAAAGTGCTTGGCTGGCGTGCGATTGATGGTATTAATATTGCAGGAAGTAAAGATGCGATGAAACGAGTAAACAAATAGCGATAGCGATATTTAGGAACAAGGCCTAGGGATCATACTTTCACTAGTGGACACTCTCAACATTGATCACATAACATAATAAATAGATAGATGCTAGACTCTACACCCTCTTGTTGGATGGTGAACACCACTAACTGTGTAGGATTACACGAACCCTCAATGCCGGAGTTAACAAGCTCCACAATATTCAATGTTCATATTTAAATAACCTTAGAGTGCATAACAGATCAACATAACCAAACCAAGTACTAACATAGCATGCACACTCGTCACCTTCACACTACGAAAGGAGGAATAGATCACATCAATACTATCATAGCAATAGTTAACTTCATAATCTACAAGAGATCACAATCATAGCCTACGCCAAGTACTACACGATGCACACACTGTCACCATTACACCGGTACGGGAGGAATAAACTACTTTAATAACATCACTAGAGTAGCACACAGATAAATTGTGATACAAAACACATTGCAATCATAAAGAGATATAAATAAGCACTTCACTATGCCATTCATAACGAGTGAATAAGTATTCTGTGAAATATAGCCTAAGAGACCCACACGGTGCACACACTGTCACCTTTACACACGTGGGACAAGGAGTCTCCCAGGAGATCACATAAGTAAAACCCACTTGACTAGCATAATGACATCTAGATTACAAGCATCATCATATGAATCTCAATCATGTAGGGCAGCTCATGAGATTATTGTATTGAAGCACATAGGAGAGAGATTAACCACATAGCTACCGGTACAGCCCCGAGCCTCGATGGAGAACTACTCCCTCCTCATGGGAGACAGCGAGCGTTGATGAAGATGGCGGTGGTGTCGATGGAGAAGCCTTCCGGGGGCACTTCCCCGTCCCGGCGGCGTGCGGGAACGGAGACTCCTGTCCCCCAGATCTTGGCTTCGCGATGGCGGCGGCTCTGGAAGGTTTCTCGTACCGTGGCTTTTTCGTATCGAGGTTTTAGGTCAGGGACCTTTTTATAGGCGAAGAGGCGGAGTCGGAGGGGCGACGAGGCGGTGACACACTAGGGGGGCGCGGCCAGGGCCCAGGCCGCGCCGCCCTATCATCTGGGGCCCCTGTGGCCCCCCTCTGGCGGCTCTCGGGTGTTCTGGAAGCTTCGTGGAAAAATAGGATGCTGGGCCTTGATTTCGACCGATTCCGAGAATATTTCCTTACTAGGATTTCTGGAACCAAAAACGAGCAGAAAGAGCAAGCTGGCCCTTCGGCATCTCGTCAATAGGTTAGTTCCGGAAAACGCATAAATATGACATATAATGTGTACAAAACATGTAGATATCATCAATAATGTGGCATGGAACATAAGAAATTATCGATACGTCGGAGACGTATCACACTCCATCCCCATGAATCTCAAGGAGAGAAAGAGCGTCAAGAAGACGATCATCTTCGGGCTTTTCGAGTCCAAAATCCTGGTGCATCCTCCCTGCTGAAACAAATTTAGGGTTGTCAACAAGTGCACGGAAACGTAAAGGACCAGGAAGAATTAACTTGGTTGGGGCACTTACTAATGAAGCGCCAATTTTGCGACTCCAAGCGGGCGATGATTTCTTCCTCGCGAGCAGTCTGTCGAGTTATGTTGCCGCTCAAAGCATTTTTCGCGTCATGGAGTCTTTTCCGAAGATCTTCGACAGCGGTAGCGTCTAACTCAGCCTTTTCGCGAGCTTTTTCGCTTTGCGCCAGCTTGAGGGCAAGGTCATCGGCGCGCTTATTAGCCTCAGAAAGGGCCTCTAGCAAAAAAATAAAGGATGGCAATGTTGTAACATAACAGCAGAGGAAAATCTACTCGATGAAAAGAGGCAAGAGAGGAATACCTTTCAATTTATTAGCATAATCACGGTACCCGATAAATTGGGTACCAAGACGAATAAATTCTTTCATTAGAGGCTGAAAAGTAACACGGATGAGAAAATCAACATAGGAAAAAGGTTCGACAGCAAAAAGACAATGATAAGAGCCCTTACATCGTCCATCGGAGGAGTCGACGAACTACCGGTCAAGAGACTCGACTCTTTGCCCAGCTCAATCCTTGCTCTCTTCGGTGACGGGGCACGGGGGCTCCCGACAGGAGTCGGATGTCCTATGTCCTGTTGAGGAGGCGAGGTTTCGTCCGTAATAGGGCGAGTCTCGGAAATAACTAAAGTATGAGATGTGCTCGTTAGAGCAGTCACGTTAACATGAGGATCCTCTTCCTTGTCGCCACTGGGCATCAAGAAAGAGTATAAGAAACGCTTAACAGGTATAATATCGGGTGCAAAAAAGGCGACAGAGACTTACGAGCTAACGAGGGCATCATCGTAAGGGTTGAAGGCTTTTTCCTCCTCTTCGGGCGAAGTCTCCTCGATAGGGGATTTACCCGCTTTGGAGGTGCCGGAATCTGCGACCTCATCCCTTTTCCTCTTGTTCGTCGGAGAAGCAGCAGAGGGGAGAGAGTGCGTAGACTCGGAGGCCTCAAATTCAGCTTCTTTTTCAGAGGAAGTCGTGGATTTGTGAGAACCCGCAACTTCACTCTCAGGGCGAGAGGTGCCCTGGTTATTGATAACCCACAAGTATAGGGGATCGCAACAGTCTTCGAGGGAAGTAAAACCCAAATTTATTGATTCGACACAAGGGGAGGTAAAGAATATTTATAAGCCTTAACAACTGAGTTGTCAATTCAGCTGCACCTGGAAAAGCACTAGTAACAAGGTGATGTGAAAGCAGCAGTAATATGAGAGCAATGGTAACAGTAACACAGCAGCAGTAACAGTAACAGTAACACAGAGGCAATGGCACCAGAAAATAGTTGATACTATTTCTAATGACATATAGGATCGAGTATATGATGATGAAAGATGGACCGGGGTTCCCAGCTATCTACACTAGTGGTAACTCTCCAATAACAAGTGACAAGTGTTGGGTGAACAAATTACAGTTGGGCAATTGATAGGATTGAAATAGCATTAAGACGAGAACATCAAGTTTATTAATCATGTAGGCATGTTTTCCATATATAGTCATACGTGCTCGCAATGAGAAACTTGCATAACATCTTTTGTCCTACCAGCCTGGTGGCACCAGGTCTCAAGGGAATCTATCGGTAATTAAGGTACTCCTTTTAATAGAGCACCGGAGCAAAGCATTAACACTTGGTGAAAACATGTGATCCTCATATCTAAGCCTTCCCCTCCAGTTATCTCGATTCTTGTCACTACTGGGGCCTCGGGTTCCGGACATAGACATGTGCAAACAACTTGTAGATACAATCTAAGCAATAATTATAGAGCTTAAATCTAAGATCATGCCACTCGTGCACTAGTGACAAGCATTAAACACAACAAGATTGCAGCAACAATAACTTCACAAACTTATATAGATAGGACCGATCATAATGTAACAATTCATCTGATCCCAACAAACACAACACCGATTACATCAGATGGATCTCAATCATGTAAGGCAGCTCATGAGATCATTGTATTGAAGTACATGGGAGAGAGAGTACCAACTAGCTACTACTAGAACCCGTAGTCCATGATGGAACTACTCACGGAGCATGCTGGAGGCGGTGGCGTCGACGGAGAAGGCTTCCGGGGGCACTTCCCCGTCCCGGCGGCGTGCCGGAACAGAGATTCTGTCCCCCGAAACGGAGTTTCGCGATGGCGGCGGCGCCCACAGAGTCTTTCCGGAGTATGATTGATTGATATAGGGTTTTCGCGTCGCGAGGAATATATAGGCGAAAGGGCGGCGTCGGAGGGGTCCCGAGGGGCCCACCCCATAGCCGGGCGCGCCCCTCTTGGACGCGCCGCCGAGTGGTGTGGGGCCCCCTTGGCCCCTCTCCGTCTCTCCTTCGGTGTTCCGGGTCCGTCTCGGTAAAATAGGAGGTTTGGCTTTTGTTTCGTCGAATTCCGAGAATATTGCCCGAACAGCTTTTTCGGAACCAAAAACGACGTAAAACGAGAACTGGCACCTTGGCATCTCGTTAATAGGTTAGTCCCGGAAAATGCATAAAAACATTATAAAGTGTGAGCAAAACATGTAGGTATTATCATAAAACTAGCATGGAACATCAGAAATTATAGATACGTTGGAGACGTATCAGTTATTGTCGGTGACGATGGTTCGTTCTTCGACTTCCACGCCTTCAGGAAGGGGAGGAAGAGAAGATAACACTTGATGTTTCTGAAGACGAGTTGAGCAATGCACCTTGAGTGCTAGCTTCTGTATTGATCAGCTTATATACAGGTTTACATGTACAGGGATCGTGTGTGACAGTTAGTCACCATGACTCGTGAGGACATAGGGGAGGGAGTGTGCGACCAGGTCAGAGGGAGGAGCTAGCACATGCACTAACACCCCGCCGCAGCTGCTGTGTCCGGAGGCCGGACGCACAAGCTGGATCGAAATTCCTGGAATGGTGCCGTTGGCAGTCCCTTTGTCATCACGTCAGCAAATTGATGTGTAGTGGGTACATGTAGAACACGAAGCTGGCCGAGCGCGACCTTCTCTCTGACAAAATGGATGTCAAGCTCGATGTGTTTGGTGCGGCGATGATGCACCGGGTTGGCCGCCATGTACACCGCCGATATGTTGTCGCAGTAGACGACGGTGGCCTTGGGGACGGCGAGGTGCAGTTCGCCGAGCAGCTGCCGCAGCCAGCAGCATTCCGCGACGACGTTGGCGACGGCGCGGTACTCAGCCTCCGCGCTGGACCTGGAGACGGTGGGCTGGCGTTTGGACGACCAGGACACGAGCGAGTCGCCGAGGAAGACGGCGTAGCCCGAGGTCGACCGGCGCGTGTCGGGGCAGCCAGCCCAATCGGCGTCGGAGTAGCCGATGAGGTCCAGGTCGGTGGAGCGGTGGATGTGCAGGCCATGATCAGCAGAGCCACGGATGTAGCGCAGGATGCGCTTGACCATGGCGAGGTGGTGCGCCCGCGGATCGTGCATGTGCAGGCAGGCCTGCTGGACGGCGTAACTCAGGTCGGGGCGCGTCATCGTCAGGTACTGGAGGCCGCCGACGATGCTGCGATACTCCGAGGCGTCGTCCACTGGGGCGCCGGCGTCAGCAGACAGTTTCGAATGTGTGTCCACTGGTGTAGACACGGGTCGGCAGTCCACCATGTTGGCACGGTCGAGCAGCTCGGCGGCGTACTTCTGTTGCGACAGGAAGAAGCCGAAGGAGGAGCGGGTGACGCTGATGCCGAGGAAGTAGTGGAGGGCGCCGAGATCCTTCATCGAGAACTCGCCGAGCAGCTGGGCAATGAGCTGGCAAAGAAGAGCCGTAGATGATGCCGTGAGGACGACATCATCGACGTATAGCAGCAGGTAAGCGATGCCAGAGCCCCGCCGTAGTACGAACAGGGAGGCGTCGGATTTGCTGGAGACGAAGCCGAGGCGATGAAGGAACTCCGTGAACCGTTCGAACTAGGCGCGCGGGGCCTGCTTCAAGCCGTACAAGGACTTGTCGAGCAGGCACACGTGGTTCGGGCGATTGGCGTCGACGAAGCCCACCGGTTGCTGGCAGTAGACGCGCTCGCGTAGGTGCCCCTGCAGGAACGCGTTGTTGACGTCCATCTGGTTGACAGGCCAGTTACGTGCGGCGGCGATGGCGAGCACGGCACGGACGGTGGCCGATTTCACCACTGGGGTGAAGGTCTCCGCGAAGTCGACGCCTGGGCGTTGCGAGAAACCACGCACGACCCAACGGGCTTTGTAGCGCTCCAAGGTGCCGTCGGCGCGGAGTTTGTGGCGGAATAGCCACTTCCCGCTGACGACGTTCGCGCCTGGTGGTCGCGGCACTAGCTCCCATGTCCGGTTGCTCAGCAGCGCCCTGTACTCCTCCTACATAGCTGTTAGCCACGACGGATCACGCAGCGCAGTCCGCACAGACTTGGGGATGGGCGAGATGGGGTTAGTGTCGGTGGCGATATGTGCATATTTGGGATTAGGTTTGAAGATGCCACGCTGGGCGCGGGTGACCATGTGGTGTGTGGGCACGGGCACGGGATTGCATGGAGGAGATGCAGGTGTAGGTGCGCGTGCAGGAGATGGCGTCACGGGAGGCGTGGCTATGGGAGCTGTAGGTGGGGAGGTGTGCGGCGCGACGAGAGGTGTGTTGCGACGAGGAGCGGCATTGGTGGTGGGTGACCGTGGAGCGACGGGACGAGGCAAGGCCACAGTAGGTTGGGTGGGTATGTAGTCGTCGTTGTCGGTGGCCAGCGGAGGGTCGACCAGCGGCGTGGAGAACGGGAACTGGTCCTCGTCGAAGAAGACGTGGCGGGATATGATGACACGGCCAGTTTTGCGATTGAGGCAACGGTAGCCTTTGTGCTCCGATGAGTAGCCAAGGAAGACGAAGGCAGCAGAGCGAGGCGCTAGTTTGTGGGCTGCCGTGGCGGTGGTGTTTGGGTAGCAGAGGCAGCCGAACACGCGTATGGCGCTGTAATCGGGATAAGCACAGTGGAGGAGCTCGAACGGCGTCAGATACTCACTACAAGAAAAGTTCTGATAGACAACGTCTCAAAATCGTCCGCTAAGGGGTATTTTTCGTCGCCTATGGGCCTAACCCGACGATATGGGTTCTGTTGTCGAAACTGCGTCGGGCAAAGTCCTACGACGATTTTTTCGGTCCGTCGCGCTTGGGCGCCCTTCCGCCACGGAAAATCGGACCGTTGCCCAAGTGTTTCCGGAGCCCGTTGACTCGCCGACGTCATGCAAGCCGACACGTGGCGTGACGCGCGTTAACGGCGGTTAACGGCGTTAACCGGCCGAAACCCCGTGGTAGATGGTAGGCCCACACGAGGCCTCGCCACGTCTTAAGCGGGCCGGCCCAATAAGTTTGCGGGCGGGCCACCGACTTATTTTGACCTGGTCAACTATACGGACTGGGCCGGTCTATTAGTTACGTGGGCCGGGCCTAACCTCTAAGGTTGACGGTCAA
>NC_061511.1:188207521-188283667 GCF_022539505.1 Lolium rigidum | reverse complement strand
CCACCCTTGGACGGAGTCGGGGAATTTGACGTCGAAATATTCGACATCAGGGCGAACGCAAATAACGACACCACCTATGTTGTAGGCAATGTTGTGGGAGCCATTGCGACGGAGGCAGAAAATGCGCTTCCACAGAGCCCAATTAGGTTGGGTTCCGAGGAAGCACTCACAAAGGGTGATGAAAATAAAGACGTGGAGGATGGAGTTGGGAGTGAGCTGATGAAGTTGCAATCCGTATACGAAAAGCAAACCACGAAGAAAATCATGGATAGGGGCAGAGAGGCCGCGAATGAGGTGGTCAACGAAGCTAACCCGATATTCCATGGGGGGCGACGGGTAGCTCTCTTCGCTGGGGAAGCGCAGCGCGTCCTTTTTCTTCATGAGGCCGAGTTTCTTCATCAGATTGATATCTTAGTTTGAGATCTTGGATCTCTCCCACTCTGAGGCTCTCAGATCTTGTGCCGCCATATCTGCTTCGGGCGTGCTGTGTCTTGTGAGTCTTGAGCGTGGTGGCATGAGCAATGGCGCTGGAGGAAGTAGGGCAGTGCGTGGGCACTGGAGCTTTTGTGGTTGCATCGGAGATTTTGAAGAGAGATAGAACATAGGTGCGGCGCAGCGAAGGGAAGAACGGAGGAAGAAGAAGGTCTTTTATAGCAAACTTGCGAATCGATACGCCGTCGGATGGTATGAAAATGGACTTGATGCGTTACACGTGGCTCAAGGGGTAAAAACGTATTTTCACTGTGAAGGAACTGGACATGCGCTACAGAGCGCGTGCCAGAAAAATCGGAGGACGTGTGCCCCCCACTTGCGTAACGTGTCAACATGCCACAGATTTTGGGTCCACAATTCAGTGACAGGACATAATTCGCGTCTTCTCGATACAGAGGTCGTGGCTATCGTCAGCATATTGATGTCACTTTAACAAAGGAAAATCTCGACTACGGTGTTATGAAGATTGATGACAATGAAGAAGTGATGATAATTTCGAGAGCTTTTGATCAAATACAAGTTTTTGATCAAATGCTCGGGGGTTACTTTAGAAAGAAGAAAACCTCGAGTATGGCAAGAAAGAAAAGGCGAGAGCTTATGATCAAATACAAGCATTTGTTCATATGCTCGGGGGCTACTCCCATCGGGAGCGCTGATCGCGCACCCGAAAAAGATAGAAGAACTCGAAAAGACGACAATATAGCGACAAAAGATGTTAAAATGGTGAGACTACAACCAAGTACAAGCACTTGGCTGTAGCCTCGGGGGCTACTCCCATCGGGAACGCTGTTCGCGTGCCCGATGAAACTATAAAGAGTGTGATTAGCATATTCCGAGTTTTACAAATAACTCTTCATATACTCCCATCGGGAAGTCAGGATAAAAATATACAAGTCATCCGATAACCCGAATAAATGTGCTATTCCAGCAGCCGAAAAAGTACTCGACAATATATTCTCAGAGTGCCTCAGTCGCAAATTAGTCTCTGAATGCCGCAATACTTTGCGAAGGTAAGTCCCCAGGATCTGTCTTGTGCGGCGTAGCATCGCCTCTGACGGCGTTTTGCTACTTTTTTCCGTGTCAACAGATGCGAAGAAAAATCCTAACGGACGCGTTAGGTACCCGATAAAATATGACTGGAATTCGACATCTGGTAAGACCTTAAGCGGCGCATGTCGAGTTACACCAGTTTCCCGAGATCATGTCCGGGGACGTGATCTTGAAGTAGGTTTTGGTAGATTGCTGCAAGAGCAGTTAACTAGTACCTGATCCGTCAGATGAACTAGCCCCAATTACCGTTATCCCTGTACAATATATGATTAATTTATTAAAAATATGTGTTAAACTCGAAGAAGTTGTATGATAATTATAAAGTTGGAGATTTTCCTTGATTCTTCGATTCAAGCAAAATCTCGGGGGCTACTGACATAGGCATCCCCAATGGGCCTGCCGAAGATGGTACCCAGGGTTTTTACTGAAGGCCCACGACCCGAAGATTATGAAGCCCGGAAACCTAGTTAGGAGAGAGTTTGGAAAGATAGAATTGTATTAGGAATATTGACTTGTAATTACTATGGGACGGACTCAGATTGTCTCCCGAACTCTGTAACTTGTGTATCACGAAACCCTCGACTCCGCCTCCTATATAAGGGAGAGTCGAGGGACGAAGAGGGGATCGATTTCATTGTCAACACAACCCTAGTTTTCTGATAGTCGAATACTTTTCCGGCTGAAACCCTCGAGATCTACTTGCCCTCTACTTCCAACTAAACCCTAGTCTACAATCCGTAGGCATTGACAAGTTAATCCCTTGTCAGTTACCACTAGTGTAGATTGCCGGGAACCCCGATCCTTTACTTCATCATCATTGCTTTTCAATTAACTGCGCGCTGGGATATTTTTCAGTGCCATCGCCTCTGTGTTACTGCTACTGTTGTGTTACTATCGCTCTCATATTACTGCCGCTTCACATTTCTCTGTCAACACGCCATCAAAGTAGTACCAACTATTTTCTGGCGCCGCATCATATTACCATTGTTTTCACATCACCCTGTTGGTAGTGCTTTTCCAGGTGCAGCTGAATTGACAACTCCACTGTCAAGGCTTATAAGTATTCTTTGGCTCCCTTGTGTCGAATCAATAAATTTGGGTTTTACTTCCCCCGAAGACTGTTGCGATCCCCTATACTTGTGGGTCATCAATATTCTGCATCAATATCTTCTTATTGCAACCTTGAAGCAAACATGTGGTTCAAGCATTGCCTATGAACAACTCGTACAAATATAACTCAATGCAAACATTGGTCCATAGGGATTGTCATCAATTACCAAACCACACATGGGGGTTCCATGCGCTTCCAATGGGGCCACAGACCGACCCCTCCTCGGCGAGAAGGTGTTGAGGGCGACGACCTGCTAGTGCTCTCGATCGACTCCTCCGCATCCACCATGCGCCACCGCTCCCAGGATTCCGCCGTCGCTAGGGTTGTATAGGGAGAGGGGATTTCTTTGCAGGGAGAACTGATGGGGGCCAACTGTTGAGGGCGACAACCTGCCACAACTAAGTTTTACCTTGCACGTCGTGGCGAGAAATGATTCAAATTGGAGGGGTTTATTATCCCACACGAAAGCGTGTTATGTTCGATAATTTTGTACTCCCTCCGTTCCATGAAACATGTCGGAGATTTTTTTAAATTTAGATGTACCCAGACACTACTAGCTAGATACATCAAGATTTTACAAATCTCACACATGTTTGGTGGGATATTTGGTGGGATAGAGGGAGTATGACTTGCTCTTGATGGACAAGGTTTTGTACCGGAGGAGACGTGGAGTACACCGAAAAAGGTTTTGTACGAAAATGCACAGCGCGGACAAGGTTTTGCATGAATTGTGCAATTACCTCGAGAAATTTATTGGCCAACATCTCCGTGGTAAGTCGCAGTTAACTCAACCCTAATTCGATCCCGACTGCCCTATCCACGCACCAAGCCGGCGACGGCGCCGGAAGAGATCGGCGACGGCGAGAGCGTACGATGCCGATGAGAGCGTTTTGGGAAAGTTCTTGACAGGGCCGAAGGTCTTTGGTAAGTTCTGTCGAAGGGGCATATCGCACTGTTCCGGCCCCCACCGCCGCCCTAGCTGGGTGTGGTGAACCCTATTCCAGTGCGGCTTTGCCGTGTCGATTCCCACTACGACCCCCCGACCAGAAAAAGAAGCAGAGAACCTTCCGTCTCGCCGGTCCGCCCCTCCGCCTCCGCCCGCGATGGACTTCTCGGAGCAGGACGTCGACGTCTTCGAGGAGTACGACGCCGGCGACGGCGCCGAAGCCGAAGCCGAGGGAGGAGGAGGCGGCGCCTCCTCGGGCTCCTCCTCCCCGTCCTCATCCTCGTCCTCCTCCGCCGCCGCGTCCTCCTCCTCCTCCAGCGGCGCCTCCAGCGGCCGCAGCAGCAGCGGCGCCGCCGGCGGCGCGGACGAGGAGGGCGCCGACGACGCGGAGTTCGACTCGCTGCCCACCAGGCACGCGGCGGCCGGGTTCCGGGACGAGTACGAGGAGGAAGAGGAGGCCAGAGATTTGTTCGGCTCCGACAACGAGGACTACGTCAAGACCCCCGCCCGGAGCAACTACCTAGTTCCAGGTTCGCGCTTCGCCTCTCATTACTAACTAATGCTCGCTAAAATTCGTTTGGGCGGTACAGTCACCTCTGTGTTCTGTAAGAGTAATTGTTTAGCAGATTGGTATGTAACCCTACTCCACATTTTTGATTTGCTGGTGTTTGTTGAGTGGTCGCACCGGGGCTCTGGGTGCTGCAGTGTTTTTTTTAGCTTCAGTACATGACGGACTCTTATTGCTTCAGACTTATGTTTGAATCATTGTTCCAACTTTCAGCAGCGTATGTCAGGCTAAGTCGATTGACTGAATTCTATGCCCGCGTCGTCTGGTTGTTGCTTGCTTTTGTAATTTATTAGGGGAGATTTTGATTTACAAAAGCACCAATCAAAACCATTGAATACAGTACATGAACGAGCCATGAAACGATATAACAAATGGGGTTTGCGTTCAATTGGGTATCTGTTAGTAGGAAAGATACTTTCGACTATCTACATTTCCTATTTTGGTTTAAACTAAAGGGTAAAGTTAGAACTTAATTCTGCAGTAAATTACAACTATGAAGAAGGCTGAGTCTAAAATCTGGTATCTGTTAGAAGTCAAAATAAGTTTCATCATTACATCTTTCACAATACCGCCCCACTAGACTACTATATATATGAAGGTTGAATATTAACATTGATAGTGAAACAGTCTTTCCATGCTTTGTGCGTATCTAGCTGAAATTATGCCCATGGTTTATCTTACTAAAACGTGCGGGTCTGTGCCCATTCAACCTATGTGTACTCTATTACTGATAGATAATGCTAATATGCTTTGTGGTAGAGAATGCGATGACCGAGTTGTTTCCCTTGCCTGGATACTCAATATTCTGGAGGCATGGATAGTACTTTGAAAAGGTTGAGTGTATCTAGGTTGGGAGATAGGGATTATCAGTCTCTTATATTTTGCTCCTTTCCTTATAGTGCTGCCCCAAATACGGAACACCAATTTTTCTCGGGGCGGACGAGGTGGCAGGGGCCCACCTCTTCTTCCAAGACCAGGAGGCCATCCAGGAGGACGGAATAATTTTGGCCACGGTGGGAGGTTTTCATATGGAAATGGGCGTAACGTTGAAGGTTTTGTTTCAGAAATGAAACTTAATAAGAGTGAAGAAACTCTATCCAGGAAAGCTGTTGCTTTTCAGGAGGTGCACAATATTACCATGTTCTATTGATTTTCCTTAGTTGTTTTTGTTCTCTATAGAGCTATATCCTTTGTTAACTCATGCAGCCATGTGAGTTCGCATGCTACAGCCGTGTTGATGGTGGGGATGTATATTTTGATGATCGCAGCTTGGTAAGATCTCAGAGTTGCTGATTGTTAATTTCAGTTCCCTTTTAGTGAATCTATATTTTCGAAGTTTGTCTATGAAGTGTGGACAGTTACTTTCTGAACACATGTAGTTTGCCCTGAACATTGGCTGTTGTACTAAACATTCTTATTTTGTAGAGGCTTTTCAAACGTAATATCTGCGACTATGTCGGTGAAGATCTCAATAAAGGATTTGAAACATTTACAGAGAAAAGAGGTACTTTATGTGAGAAGTAATTTTTTGTTTCTATATTCTAGTTACTGCTATCAACTCTGTTTAATGTAGAATTTATTATCTGGGTTATTCCCTACAAACTTCTATTTCAGTTGTCATAGACCTAAACACATATACAAGAACAGCTTGATGCCATGACATGTTTCCCCTATTGTATATGGTAAATGCAACTATTTTTTTTTGTTTCAGGCGGGTCTTGAATAACCTTAGATGGACCACTTCTTAAGCCATCCACATATATACATTTTCTGTAGAATAAACTCATACTATATTTTAGCTGAGATTTTGCAGTTGTGTCTTTCGTAAGACTGGATAGTTTATATATTTTTTATATAAGAAAGGACATGGAAGAAAATCTTCAAAAATTCAGACACTAGCTGTTTCTGATACATAATGGAAAGGAAGTTATTGAAGTTAACTCCGAAATTTCTTTTTTGAACAATTGGATCCAGTGATGTGATAATTCCATTATTTGGAAGTTCCTTTTCCTTTTGAATCCGTTTCTGTCAGAGAGTATTCCTTCATGGTTAATGTGGTAATTTCAGATTTGGGTTCTCAAGGATTTGGCGATCTTCTTTCATGCATAAGAAATTCAAACCTACCTCTTCAGAACATACATTTTGTGGTAAAATTCATTGTTGTAACTTTATATTTGTCCTTTTGGCACTCTATGCTTCAAATTCCTGATCACATATGCTTGTCTTGCAGACGTACCGCAACAACCTTAACAAGGTATGGTCCTTCCAGTGCAGATTATCTAAACCATAACATCTTTTCCTTTCCCTTGTTGTAGCTTATGTTTGTCCATGTGGACGAGTCAGGTAGTTATTCCTACAAGCTTACCACTGTTTGGTTTGTATCTAGCTTAATCGATTGACAGATACGGACATATTATATTTTGCAGGACTCTGTAACAAAACAATTTTTTTCGTAATTTCCTTCACTATGATTGTATGCTGACAGATTCTATGCGACTATCTGTAAAATCGTCAGATATTGGCCACAGCTTATCTAAAAGACCCATGGAAGATGGGTGTGCACAAAAGAAATGGTGTTGTGTACCTTGATGTCCATAAGCTCCCTGAAAGACCACAAAGCGAGATTGAGCGCAGGAGGTTGACTCTCTCTCTCTCTCTTGCTCTCTCTCTCTCTCTCTCTCTCTCTCTCTCTCTCTCTGTGTGTGTGTGTGTGTGTGCTTATCGACAAGAGTTACAAAGAAAAATAGTCTGAGATCTAGTATGCTAAATATGTTGATGGTTTAGTTCTTATAGGATCTTGTGTGATGGTAATCCTACTTGCACAGGGGTATCTTGTAAAGTTTGAGTTTCATGTTGCTGATTTATAACTCTCTGAAGTTGAGTTGCAAAAGGTCAAAATGTAGAATGCTAAATATGTTGATGCTTCGAGTTCTTATTGAAATTGTGATAGCACAAGGGGTTCTTTCCAGTTTGAATTGCATAAAGCTGATTTAGTTCTTTGGCACTTTTCTTGATCTGATGTATCATGTAATAAAATATAGTTGCCTAAAATGTGTCTTTATGGGAAGCTTGGAAATGTGTGAAGGGCTGCAAATATATGTGTCATTTTCCTGCAAAATCAAATGGTGCCTTGATATTTGTAATCATATGTTTAAAGTTGTCATGCTTACAGCAGATGAATCTGACATGAGTATCGATTTGATGTACCTTTTCTTGCTGGTGCCATATTTGATATTCAGATGTTTTTGGGGATATTCTTTTGAAAATCTTGCTACTGAGAACTCTATTGATGAGGAGGGAAAAGGTATTGATGCAAATGTAGAGTATTGTTCTGTAATAAAGACGAAATTGGGCGCGCATCGCATTATCATGGGTGCTGAGATGGACTGCTGCGATGCAACTGACGATGGTAGGCGGTTCTATGTGGAGTTGAAAACAAGCAGAGAGGTCGTTATTTTTTTTCCATGAAATTCTATTTATCTGGTACCAATCATATTCAATCTAGTCACCATTTTGAACTTTGTAACAGTTGGAGTACCATACGGTGGAGAAATATGAGAAAGAGAAGTTACTTAGGTTCTGGGTAATTTTTTTAGCCTCTTATTTTTGTAGCTATTGCATGACAGCATTTTGTTATTTCATTGATATTATTTGAAACTTCTTGTTCTGTTCTCTTTCGCAGTGCGAAATTCGATCATTAAATTTCTTACGTTTTATTTGATTTCTTAAGTATTGAGAGAATTTTGCTCCTTGCGGGGCTGAGGATATATGTTAACAACTTCACTACATGGCTATCTTGTTATTATTCCCTCTGCCATGACAACTTCCAACTTTGTAGTGTTAATCTTGATTCTTCAGGAATCATACCTTTGCATTAATTTTTCACTTGGCTAAAATTTACAGATTCAATCATTCCTTGCTGGTGTATCATATGTTGTCGTTGGATTCAGGTAATTTTCAATCATCACAGCATTTCCTTGTTAGCATGACGAGCTTCCTTTCAGAGACTAAATCCTTAACACTCCGTCTTGCATTTCATAAAGTCTTTATGGTTGTCATACTCATATGCAAGAATTATGGTGGTAGAACTGTCGATAATTGCTGTACTATTGCAGTAATGCTGTCAATTAGATACAGAAGCAAACCTATCTTTTTGTGATTTCATTCGTTTCCCATGTATGTTCTGAATTGCCATGCTTACCTGATTTCTCCATTGGGTTATCAGCCCCATACTCTTGATTTGAATGCCCATATAGTACATCGGAGCTTCAGTCGTCATCCATCGTAACTTTTTTTTCTACACATTTAACACATTGCGTGCTAATTAACCAGAGGTTTTTGCTTAATGAGGCGTCCAACCAGAAAGACATTCAAATTCCAATCCACTCATGTTGACCATACGGTCGATACAATTAGGAAAAAGAGTACACTTGAATTACTTTGGTGGTGTTTCAGATGTATGTGTTTTTTGGTGATCAATATTGGTTCTTAAGTTCCACTCTCTATCTTATTTTCTTGCAGGAATGATGCTGGTGTACTTGTACGAACTGAGAGATTAAGAACTAAAGATATCACACAGAAAGTGAAAGCAAAGAACTACTGGCAGGTACACAAAATTAATGTTTGTGTTGTTTATCCGCGGAGTCGTGATAATTGAGGAAGAACATGAGTGCAGAGTACCTGAGTACAATAGGTGGAGTATTCAAAATTAGAAAAGCGTAACCTATGAAAATTTTAAATAATTGAGTTGTCATATCAAATCTCTAATAGGTAAAGGGGTTAACACTTACAGTTCTCTGATGCCGTATTCCCTTTTTCTAAGTTGACATATAGGATAACTAATGACTATCCCCTCCAAATCCATTTAATTTGAATATGTAGTTTTCAGTTACTACCTCCATTCCATAATATAAGCCCTTTTTAGCGAACTATTTTAGTTTGCTAGAACGGCTTATATTGTGGAACAGAGTGGTACTTTCTTGCACTTTCCAGTGTATTATACGTTTCTTGGAATAATATATTCGATCTGTACTTCAGGGTGGAGTCTGCCTGGCCTTTGCTGACGAGGTTTTATGCTGGCTGTATGGCACTGTCAAAGAAAGTAAGAATTTCCTTCGCCATTCTAACTAGATGTGTTTTCATCTTTCTCTAAAAACTATGCACCTGTTGGCATTCCTGATCTCGATTACTCTGTTTGCATGCATGATATTGTTTCTCCTATCTCTTACAGATGAAGACTATATTCTGCAATTTGCACACCCGTTCCAACGTTTGGAACTATTACGCGCCCAGTCTCCGTGCCCCGAGACAATAACTCGGCATGTGGAGGAGCTCTCTGGCGCAGCACACTAGATCAGTTCGTGAACAAAGCTCTGGCACTGATGTTTCGAGAGAGGTCTGGTTTCACGGACCTTATGTTTGCAGCGTCCGGTCATATATGGCTGAGCTATACTGGATGAGAGAGAGGCTGACCAGAAACTGACATCACCATGATATATAGTGGGTCAATGGGCGCAGCTACAGTCAGGGTTTGCTCTTCGAGTTGCCGAAGAGATTTTGAAGCCATCAAGCATTGTATTTCTCCTGTAACAGTACTAAGTTATAAATTAGCAAATGCATTGACACGCTGCCATTGCAATGGTTCATCCCACAAGGCACCAACGATGTAACTTTTGTACCAAAGATATTTAATTTTAGAGATAGACATTGCATGAGCACCCTTTGGAGTTCTGTAAACTAGCGGCAAGAGTTACCTTCAGGTTATAGATTTGAAAAGGCATGTTCGGAACCTGGTCATTGTCCCATGTTCTCGCAGGAATTAAGCTGTTCTTTTTATTGAAAGCTTAACAGTTACCTACTCCATTCGAGATTAATTGGAGTTCTAGCTCTCCAACAAGTCAAATATTTTTAAGTTTGACCCGTCGGTAGGTGTTCTGATACTTACGACATCAGATATATATGGCATTGAAATATATTTTCTGATGCATCTGATAAAATTATGTTGTTGTAGACAATGGTAACTCCTCCTTGGCCAGATTTGGTCTAGAATCTAGCTATGGATGTACACGTTTTGCAGTTTTGCTTATTTTGGAAAATACTTGCAACAACTAATTTGGAATGGAGAAACTGTGTTTCTCTATACAGTTGATCAAACTAACATCAGTATCTTGAATTTCATTTTATGAACAGAAATGATACATCCTTTTTGTCAATTTACATCAAAACAATATGATACTTGTAAAAAAAGCATCACATGTGAACATTAGGACGCAAATAAAAGGCACGGCCCTCTCAATTAGCTAAAGCCCGGGTGCAGTCTGGGCACCTGCTGGAAGTTCACTTGTCATGCAGCTCCGTGTTACAACGCCTATTCAGAACTTTCTCCTTGCACCACTGCACAACGGATTTGGGCGGAGAAGACACCGGTACAATCGACAGCCGTGTCGAGCTGCGTGGGCACCACCATTGCCTTCCGCGGTTTGCTTCCCGCTGCCTCGAACCCATCCGCCATTCCCGGCAGCAGCTCGACGTGTTTGTGCTGTTCGGAGAGCTTCTTGGGCAGGTAAAGAGGAGACCGGTGCCAAACCAGCTCCAGAGGCAAACCGCCGCCTCCGGACGACGAATTCCAGACGTAGGAGTGGGCACAGACCATCAGTATTTCCTCCGGCAACCCCGAGTTCCCGCCGCTGGCGAACCCTCCGCCGCAGCTCGTCACTGGCTGGAAGCCGAAGCGGTGAGTGTCCTGGATAGCGCGGACGAAAGAGACGTAGAGGGCAGCCGTAGAGGGAGAGCTTCTTCCATGGAAGGCCATCTCGGTGACGACCTCCCTCATGGCCGCAGAGGCAGCGCCGAACTGGGGCGGCAGGAGATCCACGCAGTCCGTGGCGACCCTCGTGACGTCCACGGCCTCGGACGTCCGGAACGCCGTTATCATCTTGAAGTTCTTCTCCCACGCCACGTCGTGCTCGTAGGAGATCCAGAGGCACGCCGCCGCATTCGTTCCTCCTCCGAGTTCGAGCCACCACGGTTGAAGCAACATCACCGCGGTGCCGCCCTCCATCCTGAGTGACAATTCCGTTGCTTCCCCAGCCGCCAGCGACCGAGCGAAACTTGGGAGGAACGTCAAGGTCCTTGGACGGCCGCCGCCGCACCTGACGAATTGGAAGAAGTCGTCGGCGCCGCCCGCTATTCTCTCGAACCGCCTCACCGTGGAGTCGGTCAGATTATCACCGCCGGGATGATCAGTATCAGTTCCACGGCTGAAAGGCACGAATCGCCTAGCTACCTGAGGCCCTGAGCCATGCGCCGTGGGAACGAGTTGCTTCGCATCCGCTCCAACCTGGTACTTGCAGCGCTTCTTCTGTGGGTGCGTACGATGCCTTTGCCTTCCTTGAGAACACGCTTCAGCTTTGCCCTCCACAGGAGCAGCGGGGCGTGCGTGATCTGCCAATCTTCCGACATGGCGACGACGGTTTCGAGCTTCAGCACGGCCATCTCTACTCGCTCCACTTTGATTTCGGTAGTCTCGCGATCAGGACCTTCGTCTTCTCCTGATAGAAGCAAAGATAATCTTCGCACTGCCTCGCCGGCCACCGCAGAACCAACTATTTCCGCCATTGGTTTCCTCTGTCTACGGAGCAGCGGGTAATTGTAATTGTGAGAGGCTGAGGTGGAATGGTATTGGGATTAGGTGAGACACGGTGCTTGCAATCGTGGAAGCAGTCTGAGATGTAGTCCAAGCACTCACATTTTCAGTGTATAAATTTCCAATACCCAGGTTATATGGCACATGTTGCAGCTGTGCGCATCACCATTGAATAATGATTATAGTAGTCAACAAACGGGGAATGCGAGAATTGGACTGTTCGGACCTGTCAAATCAAGCTGACGGAGCGTGGGTTGCCTTGTACACTGGATTCTCTGATTTGGTCTTCCGATGAGAGCTCAAAGTCCGAAAAGAAAATCCAGATGTTGGCTTGCGGTTGACTACCCATCATCCTTTCCGGCCGGTTGCCACTTTCTTTTGGCAATGTCTATTTCTCAACTGTGATTATTTTTCTTCTAAAACGAGGCAAAGACTTCATATTTTCATCAGTTAACCCAAAGAGAATTGGCCAGTTTGGTAGTGAGAAACCGGCCGAAAATCGGCACAAACACTCTTGCCACCATCGCGAGGGCACACAACCATCCTAGCTACCCATAAAAGCTGCACACACCACCAAAGCGAGGATCGCCGTGCAAGTTGTCCATCAGTGTTATCGTCATCATTCTGCAGACTGCAGCGACTTCGACTTCACTGAAAATGACCACCAAGTAACACCTCGTTGTCGCGGCATTTGAAGCCCACGCCGGCCAATGACAACCGGATGACTCCTCGCGAAGGGACAACCAGCTTTGATTCTGATGATGAGCTACAAAGAGGAGATGTGCAAGACTACCACTGAAGAAGATCTTCACCACGGACCGCCCCTTGTAGGTCATCATCGCACATCTCTTCTCAAAGGTAGACATTCGAAACAACGCTTAAAACATAGCAGCTTCGTCTTCGCAGGAAGGTAAGACCAACACGAAGACACTCGGACACGCCAGAAGAAAAGTAGACTAAGAAGGTCTTGCCACCACCAAACCATCACTCACCATTGCCGTCGTTGCCACACAAAACACCACATAGTACCCACTCATTGTCGACTGGGCACCTACCAATCACGATTTCGTGTACATCCAACCCAAGGAAAGTGTGAATGTGCCTGATGATCTTCAAGACGACACCCTAAAGACGGGAAACAACACGGATACACCCTGCCTACCTTGTCGGAGTCTAGGATTTCACCCGAAGAGCATCACCATCGGATTGTCGGTGTCAAAGAACTCCACAACGTCACTTCCACTGACCCGTGCACCTCTAGAGCAGGATACACCGCTAGTGGCATGCATGACCCGCCTCATACCTCACCTCCTATAGCCATCGAAGGAATGAACTGGGTGAGGCCGCTCAAAGCCATCGATCCCATGAGACCCCACCACCACAACACGCCGGAGGACCGACGAGTCGTAGCAAGAGAAGAGGATGCCACCCCGCACCAAGGCGGACATGCTCCTAGTACGACACCACAACCCACCACCGTTGTTGCACCAGTCAGGGTGCCACCTCATTGGAGAGGTGACACCAAAGCACCATGGGTCGCCAGAGACCTCAATGATGAAAATCGGAGGAGAGCCAAGCCTCCCCAACCCATTACCCATGGACACCGCATAGAATAGAGATTCCCTCGGCCGCTTGCGGGCTTTTCCCGCAGACAAGAGCTGTGTTGTGATGGGAGGAAGAGAAGTTGTAGCAGCGACAACAGTTTTAGGGTTCCACCCGAGTCGCGCTTGAAAAATAACTTCGCATCTCTTCAATGATTTTGAAATTTTAAATCTCATCCAATAGTTAGTTAGGTAAACTCATGGAGAGCGCCTTAGATTTGAAAATTTACAGCTAGTCAGCATCCAACTCTTTACTTGACTATAAGGCTGGCCATAGTTGGGTATCATATAATAGTATCATGCGTACAATACTTGTGTACGATGATATCTATACAATGCAAGGTATATCATATAGCAGTATCATAGTCGCATTATATTTATTGATTTTTAAATCTCAATGCGAAATTATGTACAAGGTCTATTTGACATTATGTTTTGTCATCATGCCTCCACCTGTATACTACCTTCATCCCAAAGCTTAAGGCTTTAAAAAAAAAAGTCAAACCAAATAAAGTTTAACCAAACTTTTAAATAATCTATCAACAAATATAATATTTTGTAGATACCATACGAAAATATATTTCATTAATTATTTAATAATATTAATTTTGTATTTTACATGTTAATAATTTTTGGTAGAAGTTTAGTCAAATTTGACATAGTTTGCCTTTCTAAAAATAATATAAGACTTACGTTTGGGATGGAGGTAGTATTATTCTACTTTCTCTCTCTTCTTTATTTAGCCGCTACATCAGCATTTCTGCGGAACTAAGGGCATCTCCAGCGGCGCGACGCAAATGGTCGCTGTTGAGCGACCGTTTGCGTCCGCTTTGGTCGTAAATGCGTCTGGCACCCTCGTCAGCGGCACGGCGCAAAGTGACCGGGCGTCCGTGGAGACGCAAACCTGGCCCAAATATGCGCCAGGTTTGCGTCTCGGCGGACGCTGCGCGGACGCGCAAAGTGTCCGCTGCGGTCTCCACCGGGCCCGCCTGGCAGCGAGCCTGCATGGAGGCCATCGCTTCCGCGGTCAGCGCTTCCGCGTCTGCGCCGCAGCCTTCGCCATGAATGCCGCAGCTTCCTGTTCTGCGCGTGCACTGGCGGGCGGCGGCTGGGCTTCTGCGGCGCCTTCAATGACATCGTATCCCGTGCGCGGCCGCCCTTAAAAGTCCAGCGGCCGCGTTGCTCCTTCGTCCACAGCTCCACTCGCACCACAACCGCCGCTGCGCCATGGGGAAGAAGAACGACTTCGAGGCCTCCGGCAGCGGCAGCAAGAAGGTGGCGCTCCCCGTCACGGTGGGGAGGCTCATGCACGGCAAATGGGTGCCGTGCGACGCCTGGTCCGGCGTGCAGCTACCTGGCGGCTGGCGGCTCAGCTGCCGCCGGGTGCCCATCCCTCCAATACCTGCGCGCGAGCCTGAGCGGACCAAGGAGATCCGGCGCAGGAGGCGATATCTGCCAGCGGACCTCCGCGCCGATCCGGCGTACGCCATCGACTCGGAGAGTTGGCGTACGTACCTGTCCACGGAGACGGACAGCAGACGAAGGGCTGGCTTCATGGGCGACAGGGATTATCCCTTCGGCCCTCCACCGCCGGCTCGTCGCCGACGAGCGCCGACGCGACGTGAGCAGCCGCAGCACAACGACCGCGAGGACGAGGACGACGACGACGACGAAGCCTACGCCGTGTACGACGACGACGACTACATCGAGGCGCTCACGTACCATAGCGAGGAGGTGAAGGACGACAGCGAGGACTACGTCGGCCTCGTCTTCCACGAATGGCAGCAGGCCATGGCGGAGGGCCGGAACTTCGAGTTCCCCGACAACATGACGGACGACGAGATGGCCAAGCTCGGCCTCCTTGTCTCCGAGTACGACGCGCCTGTGCAGCCGCCGTTGCCCCGCTACGCCACCGCTGTCATGCCGCCGGGCCTGTCCGCGGATGAAGCCCTTCGACAGGCGCTCCTGGACTCGGCGGCGCCTCCTCCACCGCCGCCACAGCCTTGGGCGCCTCCCCCACCGCCGCCACATCCTTATGGCTCGGCGCCTCCCCCACTGCCGCCACAGCCTTATGGCTGGGCTCCTCATCCGCCGCCACAGCCGCAGCCCTGGGCGCCTCCACCGCCGCCTCAGCCGCAGCCTCCTCAACCTCGAGCACCGCGATCGCGCCCGGCGTACGCTCCCCCGGATGGCTACTGGCCGTGGGACATACCGGAGATCATCTTGCTCGACAGCGACGAGGAGCAGCACGGCCACGATGCGCAGCAGTAGGCGTTTTAGGTTTTTTTTTATGTTTTCAAGTATGTAAGTTATGTTTCAGTTTTTGTAAATTATGTTTCAGTTCAAAAAAATGATTCGTCCTAAAAAAAATGCGTCGTGCCGCTGGAGCCACCCCCGACGCAAACGGACGCGCGGTCGTTTTTGACCAAAAGAACCGACGCAAACGGACGCGCGCGGACGCTAAAATACGTCGCGCCGCTGGAGATGCCCTAAGTTGCATGATACCGATTAAGATGACAAGGCTTACCGGAAAAAGTGGAATGAGGTGGTCTTTTTTTTTTTGAACTGGGAATGAGGTGGCTTTGATACAGCACATCCTGGCTGCACATCCTGGCTGGGTAGTATATGCGTTGATTAGGAGAACTAGCTGAATACGCGTACGATTGCACGCAAGATTAATAAATCGATGGATGCCTTTAGTTTTCACCTCGCACCTTATTTTTTTACCCTCACGTTTCTAAGAAGACAGCGATTGTCTTCCTCCTAGAAATAGATCACTGCCACAAACCTGTAGTTCAGAGGTGGACTACTCCCTCTTGGTCATGGTGATGATGATGAAGACGTTGGAGAAGATGGAGATCCCTCTGACAGTGATCCTGACAGAGTTTCCCCCTCCAATCTTCTCTGCAGCAGCCTTCGTTTTCGTGTTTCTGTGTTTGTGCGACGCTCTCTTCCAGAGAACTCTTCAGGGTCATATATATATATAGTTGTTTTTAGGGCAAAATACATCGGTGGATGAAATAATCAGGGCAATCGGACGATCGACGACCGAATAGAGGTGGGTGGCGCGCCCTACATTACTGGGCATGCCACTTAGACTCTTTTGGCCCTCAGGCCTCTCCAGGTATGCTTACATGGCCCATGGTGCTTCTCCCGATAAAAAAGTGACGCTCCAAAAATCTCAGGTCAATTTGATTCCGTATAGATCTCTAAAAGTTAAAAATACATAAAAACATGGTTTTCCTGTTATGCAGTGTTATAACCCAAATAAATGGGACTAGTGGTGAATCCCCATAAATCAATGTAAAACATAGTATTAACATCATATATGTTTCAAGTATGTGGGAATTCAATATGATAAAGAACAAAGTGCATGCATGCATTTTACATGCATCAACATCCTCAAGCTTAACATATGCTCGTCCCGAGCATGAAGGTGATAAAGCATGCTTGGAAGAATCCTATGGAATTGTTGGAAACTCCTTGTCCTCTCTTTTCAAGAATATTTCTTTTGACTCTTGAACACAAGAAAGTAAGCAGGGAATTATGTGATAAACCTCCAACAAAATAAAAAAGTAAAGAGCATAAAACATGGTTTTGAGCTATGCAATTCATGTCAACAATAATAATAAGGATGGGGTACCAAGTATCTCATCTATAAAGATATCTATGTGTCATGAGTTTGACCTCTTATGAGTAAGTGTTGCCTCACTTTCTTGAATGCTAAGGACTACACATTTTGTTACTCAACTCTGAGTTATCAAGACTTTTCGACATACATGTTTTAACCAAGTGTCGCAATGGGGTACCTTCATGCTACTTGTACAGAGGACTAAAGGAGATGTGCGTATCAACTATAGGCCATCCATACCGGGACAACATGAATAACAAATGTTGAGCATCCTCTCTAACCCCCTCTCACTTTTTTCTCATACTCTTTTTGTTTATTTTCTTTTCTCACTCTCTTTTTTGACAACTCTTTCTTCACTCTTCCTATTGAGGATGCTCGTTAGTGAAACTTTCACCATGATTAAGCATGGCATCGGTTCGTGGCCCATTGCTCTTCTCTAACAATGCATGCTTACTTGCTTAAATAACCTCTAGCTACTTATTTCACAAGAGATAGCCATCAACAAAACAAAATAAGTGATGATCAACGCAGGGTGCAATACCCCAAGAGTGCAATGTTGAAATACTTCCCCAGTAAACATGGTTACGGTCTATCTCATTACTCATAATTAGTCAAACCAACAACATGCATAGTGGTATTTCCTACCAAACCTTACTTTCTTATGAGCTTTAAATTACACAAAAAGGAAATTTTGAAATGGTTGGAGGAAAAACACACACATTATGCTTGAAATAGCAAGTGTTATATAGGTAGGTATGATAGACATTGGATTTGAGTTGAGCTTGGAAACAAGTCTATGCTTGTGTAAGAATTCAATCTTTTTGCTAGCAAGAGGTCTAAAAGCATGCAATGGTATCCATAGGATATTCATTGATCATCAAACAATGATACTTAAAATTAAATATCTATGTATAATAGCAAAAAGTAGCACTGAATAATGCACATAATAAATCATCACTCAATAGAGTATGTGAAACTAGAAATACCAAACACAAAATAAATTTCAGCTTTTAGGCATTCCTCCTTTTCTATTATAAGCATGTAACTTATTTAACTTTGAACATTCAGAGATAAAGATTTTGGTCCAGTATCTCATTCATAAAAATTATGAACACTCAATATGATATTCCTCACAGAAAACAAAACAAAACTAAATACAAATAAAACAAGGACGCTTCAAGTTTTCGTGAAAATTCTATGTTACTAAAAAAACAGAGTTTAGAGGTGCTCAAACCAGGAGTTTCTAAATGAGTCCAGTGGGGTTTAATGGGAATCCCCAAGCTTATGATCTTCATAATACTTGAATCATCTTAGTGTGATATTCCTCCATTCCTTATGAAAAAACTTCAACACAAATTTTTCTGCCCATTCTTTTCTATGGGTGATGTTAGTGGTACAAAGAAATCATGCTTACTGCTATTTTACTCAAGAATAAGAATATATCTTCATGAAACAGAGAGAACATAATGTTCTACTTATTCTATCATATCAAAAATTTCAAGTAAAATCATTTTGGTACTCAAAAAGTGGATCAAACAAAGTAAGGCATAATCTGTCCAAAAATTTTGCTGCAGAAAAAAACTGAATTTTTGGCACGACTTAAACACCTCAGAAAACTAATCAATTTACGTGCATATAGAGGATAAAAAGTTACCGCTACTGTGATTTTATAAATATTTGATGATGTACCAAAAAAAAACACAAAAATCGTGCACTAAAAAGTACAACGCAGAAATCAACAACTCCATATTATGTTTGCAACTTTAAACATTCAAACGGGTGATTGATACTTTATTTAAAAACCAGATATTTAAATAAAATAAAACTAAAATTATACAACAAGCATACAAATAAAAAACCACAAATAAAAACATATCGGGTTGCCTCCTGTAAAGCGCTTTCTTTATAGCCATATAGCTAGGCTTACTTACTTGATTGTAGGAGCAATGATCTTGTATGAGTGATGCTTATTTATTCTTTCCTTATAATTATTAAAAATAATATATGACAACAAAATACCAGGGTACCATGTTGTGATCATACCAATAAATATATTTAACACTTTAAAACACATTAGCACACAACATGAAATATGCTACAAGTAGTAACGAAGCCTAACTTTCTTCCTATGCATTGGGATTTTATATATAAAGCAATCATAGCCAATAGGAGTATACCAATTCATATATAGGTAAATTCAACTTATAGTTATCATTACCATAGAGAGGGTGCCTCCTCTTTCATAATAATTGCACTTACTTGAAGGAAAGTTAATGGTGTGATTATTTGAATCATGAATCTTAGATAATTGTGGCATATAAAAAGGATCATTAAGTTTATTAAGAGATTCATAATAATGCTTTCCTCTTTCAAAATAAGTATTAGTACCACTTTTAATAATGACATCATGGCTACAAGAAGATTTTCCATAAGCATAAGATAGTTGCAAACCATACAAGTATTTTTTAAAAATAAGCATTTTTCTCTTCTCTTGTGTAAATAGGAGATTTTAAGAATAACATAGGACTCTTATGGATGAGAGAATTATCACAAACAAAAAGTTTATCATTTTTATCCTCACATAACATAGTACTTTCTAAGCATGGAGGATTCTCAAGTAAAAATAAGCCATCATCTAGAGCATTATCATATTCCTCTTTCTCATTAATAATTTTAGTAGTAAAACTAGCAGACATATTTAGAGGTGCATTGTTGGATTCTTCTATGGGATGCATGGGCATCTCCAAGCTTTGGTTTTGATCATAATACTCATGCACAACTTTAGTATTTTCCAAGGTAGCAAGATTTCTTTTATTATAGTTGATAACATAAGTATTATCACTAAATTCCGTTTTGCACATTTGAATGATAATAGAGATGCGTTCTTTCATCACACGTGCCTCATGACTAGTATAATTTTTTTCATTAATGGGGTATTCTAATTCATGGGCTACAACATAAGCAACATATTTCTCAACTTGCTCTATATATTGACATGCAAATTTACACTCTTGATAAGAAGCAATAATAGGATCACTATTATGCTTACATTGGTAGTGAGAGTGTTTGTAACCATTTTTAGTGCAACAACTTATATTATGTAGTTCACAAAAATCATTAGCAATTTCATTGAGGTGCTCAAGCAATTCATATACTCTATTTCCTTCTCTAGTTGATCTATATTCATAATAAGCTCTCAAAGTTTGGACACACATAATTTAAAGAATACCATTTGGATTTTTGCATCTTATGAAAAAGAACTAACATGCAAAACTAAAAACAATAAAACAAAGACTAAAAAACAAGACAAATAAAATACGATGCACAATCTAAAAGAGACAAGAGAGCTCACAGTGTTGTTACCTCCCCAAGTTGAGAAGCGGTTGTAAGAAGATTCTTACAGTGCCAGAAAATATCTTGCACTTGTTGTGGAAGTTGACAATCACTGTAATGCACTCTTTTCAGTTCCTCGACAATGGCGCCAAAAAATAGTCTTGATGACGTTGGGACTCCAAGTGCAGAGTGTTGTGTCAGCAGAGTATTTTTCCCACAAGGGTGACTCGAGGGTTTATATCGAACTCTCGGGGAACTGAACAAATAGTATTCTCTTCTCCCTTCGTCTAGCAATCCTGCAAGTAAAATAAATTCCTTGTGTCCCCAACTCCACCGTGTGGTTGCCGGACACAAGGTTTCGTGTAAGTAAATAACACAAGTAGAAATAAAACAAGTAAAAACTACTATCACATGATGAACATAGAACATGCATTCACTTTATCCTAGTGGGGTAGCAAAAGAAAGGCAAAGCCATAATAGATCTTCAACATATTGTCACTATTCAATCACTAAAACCATGCTATACTCCATCTAATACACACATCACCCCACACACGCTCTTGCACATATGTTTGATCATAACAAATACTTAAGAACATGGTACATAATATGCATCTATCAATACATCTCACACTATAATATGATCAGATCTCATAAAACAATACCATAGAATAAGGATCCACCATATAGGTATTACAAATATGACCATAATCATGATAGGCAGCTCATATGGCACTAAGAACTATGAAGAACATGAGAGAAATAGAGTTGCAGAAGGTGGAGATCCCTCCGGCGGTGATCCCGACGGAGTTTCCCCCTCCAATCTTCTCTGCGGCAGCCTCCGTTTTTGTGTTTCTGTGTTTGTGCGGCGCTCTCCTCCCAAGAACTCTTCGGGGTCATATATATAGTCATTTTAGGGAAAAATACGTCGGTGGGCGAAATAATTAGTGCAATCGGACGATTGATGACCAAACGGAGGTGGGTGGCATGCCCTACATTACTGGAGGTGCCACCTGGCATCTTTTGGCCCTCAGGCCTCTCCAGGTGTGCTTCCAGGATCAGGGTGCTTCTCCCGATGAAAAAATGATGCTCCAAAAATCTTAGGTCAATTTGACTCTGTATAGGTCTCTGAAAGTGAAAAATACACAAAACAGGGTTTTCCTTTTTTGCAGTTTTATAACCCAAATAAAGGGGATCATAAGTAAATCCCCATAAATCAATGTAAAACATCGTATTATCATCATATATGTTGCAAATATGTGAAAATTCAATATGATAAAGGATAAAGTTCATGTATGCATTTTACATGCATCACTATGGTAACACGGTCTTCGCAATTTTATCATGTGTGGATTGCTGGATTTATTTTCAATTTGTAACCCATTCCCGTGTTTGACGTTTCATATTTATTTTGCATCTTTCCTTCGCTATCCTTTAGGCTCTTGGAATTCCAAACAAGGGCAAAAAACCTATTGGGTATTGGTATATGCTTTCGATTAACATGCCTGCGAAAAGGTTTGAGATTTTTGACTCCCTACGCGACGCAGACGATATAGGAATGATCGAACATGCCAATATGCTAGTGGATGCAACCAAGTTGATGTACCAATTAATTATTCAAATTTCGGGAGTAAAATTGATGACTTTGAGTTGATGTACATTCCCGTGCCAAAGCAGAACAATGGGCGACATCAACTTTTATAGGGTTATGCACACATACAACTCTTTGAATGTCTTTTTTTCAAGCCACCAACAAATTTAGTACTCCCTCCGATCGAAATTAGTTGACTCCACCAACAAAGTAACCCTTGTGGTAGTGTTTATTCTGAACTAAAACTGCAAAATGCAACTCCTCAAATTTCTGGTGATAATATTCAGCGGTGTCAATTCGTTTGCATTTTGGCTCCTTTAAGTAACTTGGTGTTTGTCCCTACCAAATTTAGAATGTATATCTTACACACAACTCTTCTAGGCTATCATTCTCGACTTCATAGGTTTGAAACCAAAGGGAAATATTCACTATGAAGTGCATAGTGGCAAAACTATCCCAAGCTTAATGCTCGACTTAATCCGTCACTTAGGATTTACCGATAGAATCTAGGAAATTTCATTTTCGGTGGCCTAGGATGATTGTGACCACGCATAGATCCATCATATGTACTTTTATTTCTGCTCACCTAGCTCAACAAACATGTGTATGAGGAAGATCACGCTCACCCATGTCCAGGGCAGGTGCATGCGCCCTGCGGGAACCAATCATGTTAGCTTGGTGATTTGCTTCATCATCGTGACATTAAGATCGAGGAGTTTAATTAGACATGGTAGGCATAGTTGTAAGAGCAAGATCCATATCCCGTGTTTTGTGTGTTTGATAACAACACTCGAACAATTCTAACCGTGCACAAAGTTTGTCATTGATAGGTTTGCAAGATGCACGGTACCCTCGCTGAGCACATTATGATCAGAAGACCGAAGCGTAGCTCTTAGAGTTTCTGGTTTTGCGTGTGTGTCGTGAGGTGACATGGTAGGAGAGGAAGATAGGAAAGCTGTTTTAGCCATAGCGGTACTACCGGTACCAGGAGCGGTAGTACCGCTACCTCTACTGGTACCGCCCGTGATACCGCTCTGAGCATTGCACAAGGTTTTGCCCCACAGAACACGTTGCGGTACCTTCGCGGTACCTGGAGCGGTAGTACCGCTTGAGGGCGGTAGTACCGCCCACGGTACCGCGCTAAGTACCATAACGCGTTACGGTAGTACCGCTCCGGTACCGCTCGGGTACCGCTTGGGATCCAGTAAGGTCTGGACCCTATTGCGGTACCGCAAGCGGTACCGCGAGCGGTAGTACCGCAATGTGTCCACGTGGACAAGTTCAGTGGGGAATTTGAACTCAGAGCGGTAGTACCGCTTCTAGGAGCGGTAGTACCGCTTAGGCAAAAACAGTGGGCAACGGTTGGATTTGGAGGGACCTATATAAAGGCCCCTTCTTCTCCACCCAGCCTTAGCTCTTCTCTCTCTCTCTCTCCTCCATTGTTGCTGAGCTCAAAATTGAAGGGATCTCCTCATCCACCCAATCAATCTTGCTCATAATTTGAGAGGTGGTAGAGGAGACCCCGATCTATCATTCTACCGAGAGAAAGTTCACCAATTCGTGGTAGTCCTTAGTGGATCTTGGTGTTAGGGTTCCTTGGTGGAGGAGCTTCTTAGTGGAGCCTTGGAGGAGCTTCTTGGTGGATCCTTGGAGGAGCTTCTTGGTGGAGCCTGATAACCCACAAGTATAGGGGATCGCAACAGTCTTCGCGGGAAGTAAAACCCAATTTATTGATTCGACACAAGGGGAGACAAAGAATACTTGAAAGCCTTAACAGCGGAGTTGTCAATTCAGCCGCACCTGGAAACAGACTTGCTCGCAAGAGTTTATCGATAGTAACAGCTTTATAGCGATAGCGGTAGTGAAATAACGAAGAGCAGAGTAACAAAGACAGCAGTAGTGATTATAGTAAACAGCAGGATTAAAATACTCTAGGCACAGGGATGGATGAACGGGCGTTGCATGGATGAGAGAAACTCATGTAACAATCAAAGCAGGGCATTTGCAGATAATAATAAAATGGTATCCAAGTACTAATCAATCAATAGGCATGTGTTCCATATATAGTCGTACGTGCTCGCAATGAGAAACTTGCACAACATCTTTTGTCCTACCAGCCGGTGGCAGTCGGGCCTCTAGGGAATCTACTGGAAATTAAGGCACTCCTTTTAATAGAGCACCGGAGCAAAGCATTAACACTCCGTGAACACATGTGATCCTCATATCACCGCCATCCCCTTCGGTTGTCCCAATTTCTGTCACTTTGGGGCCTCGGGTTCCGGACAGCAACACGTGTATACAACTTGCAGGTAAGATCATAAAGCAATAAATATCATAATGAATCGATAACATGTTCAGATCTGAGATCATGGCACTCGGGCCCTAGTGACAAGCATTAAGCATAACAAGTTGCAACAATATCATAAAAGTACCAATTACGGACACTAGGCACTATGCCCTAACAATCTTATGCTATTACATGACCAATCTCATCCAATCCCTACCATCCCCTTCAGCCTACGAGCGGGGAATTACTCACACATGGATGAGGGAAACATGGCTGGTCGATGGAGAGACGTCGGTGATGATGATGGCGATGATCTCCTCCAATTCCCCGTCCCGGCGGAGTGCCAGAACGAAGTTTCTGGTCCCGAGACGGAGTTTCGCGACGGTGGCGGCGTACTGGATGGCTTCTGGCGAGTTTCGACTTCTCCCCGTGCGTTTTTAGGTCGAAGGCAATAAGTAGTCCGAAGGAGGGCGTCGGGGGCCGGCCGAGGCCGCCACACACTAGGGCCGCGCGGGCCCCTCCTGGGCCGCGCCGGCCTAGTGTGTGGGGCCCTCGGGCCACCACCTGGCTCGCCCTTCTGGCTCCGCCAATATTCTAGGAAAATAGGACCTTCCGCATAAATTCCGAGGATTTTCCTGAAAGTTGGATTTCTGCACAAAAACGAGACACCAGAGCAGTTCTGCTGAAAACAACGTTAGTCCGTGTTAGTTGCATCCAAAATACACAAATTAGAGGCAAAACAATAGCAAAAGTGTTTGGGAAAGTAGATACGTTTTGGACGTATCAACTCCCCCCAAGCTTAGCTTATTGCTTGTCCTCAAGCAATTTAGTTGACAACTGAGTGCGATAAAAGAACTTTCACGAACACATTTGTTCATATGATGTAAATATCCTCATGATACGGCAAGTACTTAAGCAGTTCATAATAAGATACATGCAAATAAAATCATCTAATAGCTATGTCAATCATGGAAAAGGTACCAACAAATTAATAATGAGCATCATGAATCATGTCTATCAGCAGGATTGCAATGTTCATAGAATGATATGATAAAGTGGTATCTCGCTTGCTCGTAATTGTACAACAAAACATAAATGCTTGGGCACCTTTGAGGTTCATGAGAAGACTGGAAATAGAGATTATCAAAGATAAAAGCATCAAATTTATACCACAATTAATCACATTTTGGGACAAGCATATTATACTAAGAATGACGAGTTGTGCTCTCAAGAAAGTGCTCAAAGAAAGGATGGAGACTCAATGTAAAAGTAAAAGATTGACCCTTCGCGAGAGGGAAGCAGGGATTAACATGTGCTAGAGCTTTCATTTGTAAAACAGGAGTAAAATTATTTTGAGAGGTGTTTGTTGTTGTCAACGAATGATAGTGGGTACTCTAACTACCTCGTCAACCAGACTTTCAAGAGCGGCTCCCATGAAGGACGTTATCTCTACCAGCAAGGTAAATCATCCCTCTTCTCTTTTGTTTACACACGTATTTTAGTTTCATTATAGACGACACTCCCCCCAACCTTTGCTTACACAAGCCATGGCTAACCGAATCCTCGGGTGCCTTCCATCAATCACATACCATGGAGGAGTGTCTATTTGCAATTTAAGTTGCTTACCGATAAATCGGGGCAAAACATGTGAAGAGAATTATTAATGAAAGTTGATTAATTGGGGCTGGGAACCCCGTTGCCGACTCTTTTTGCAAAATTATTGGATAAGCGGATGTGCCACTAGTCCATTATGAAAGTCTCGTCAAGAGTAAATGACAAGATTGAAAGATAAACACCACATACTTCCTCATGAGCTATGAAACATTAACACAAATTGAGAAGCATTTTGAAGGTTTAAAGGTAGCACATGAGAATTTACTTGGAATGGTTTGAAATGCCATGCATAGGTATTTATGGTGGACACTCTGGAATAACTTGGTTTTCATGTGTTTGGAAGCACGAGCAGCGTTCCCGCTCGAGTACAAGTGAAGGCTAGCAATAGACCGGGAAGCGACAATCAAGAGAGCAATAAGCTGTCATAATCATGCTTGCGACAAAAATAAATTAACGGAGGCATAAAAGTGATACAAGAACTACGAGGTAAAGTAAATCATCGAGGCTTAATTGACATTTTGTTCGAGTCATATGCATGCGTGAGCATGTGCCAAGTTGATTCAAGAAAATTATTCAGAGGAGGATACCACAATATCATACCTATCTATGAATAAAACAATGCAAGCAAATATTTATGACATGCTACTCATATTAATAAGTTGGAGCTAATCATGAGAGATCATGAACTACTAGACTTTCTTAAATGACATATACCTCACATGAACCAACTAAGCATGCTCACATGGATGAGTATATGTACAAAAATGAAAGCAAATAGAGTTCATACCAGCCTCTCACCACGATCAGATCGTCGTATATCGTCATTATTGCCTTTTCACTTGTGTAGCTTGAATAATATGGAATGAAAACCACGCTCCGGCCACCGAAGACCATTGAACTCATAATGAAATTTACAAAACCAAAGAAGAACAGCAAATATTTTTGGTGTTTTCGAATTTAGAAACAAGAACAAAAGGAAACAAGCAAACAAAGCAAAATCTTTTTTGGATTTTCTTATAGCAAACCAACGATAGCAAATAAAGCAAGATAAAAGCAAGAAACTAAAATAAACAAGTGGTGAAGAGAAACAACAGAAATATTTTTGGTCTTTTTGTGTTTTAGGAAAGAAACAAAGCAAGAATAAGAAAATGAAAACTAAAAGAAACACAGAAAGCAAGATAGCAGAAATCTGCCAAAACTTGACAGCAGTACAATAATCGATTTTAAAGAAATTCTTAAGCTGCTCAGCTCGAAAAGTGTTCAACTAATGAAAGTTAGATAACAACCTGGGGAACATGCAAAAAATTTGGCAGCTCAAAATAACGTTCTGGCTGTGCGCACGATTGTTTTTAGTAACAATCCAGAATCTGTTTTCAGGCAGCACTTCCCCAAATATCATCTCCCTTTCATTAGAAATCCACTCAAAGAAACTAAACAAGTATATACAAGTATCCAACAACCATAATATGCAAAGAATGAGTGATGCCGGTATACCTCCCCCCAAGCTTAGGGTTTTGACCTAAGTGGAGATCAACCCCAACGAGGGTCTGGGTTCCATGCCGGTGGATCATACATGGCGTAGTCATAATAAGGTCCCGATGCAGAAGAAAAGCGTGGAGGCTCCTCATGCCCAACTTTTTGATGCGAAGAACTTGCTGCATCGGATGACGAGTCAAGGTGTTCCTCGGCCTCCTCCGTGTTGTCTCTTGCACGATGGCCATCTCCCTCTATGTATGCATTCAGTTCACCTTCCGTGACTGACCAATCCTTACTGGAATAAAAGTTAAATAGAACAGGTGCAGGCAATCCTACTAATTTTTCAGTTTTCTTAGTTATCCTTCAAACTTTCTTGTAAAATGTTATTCTGTAAGACAGGTTACTCAAATTAGACGAATCAGAAACAAATTCATGCTTAATCATGGAGATTATGTCAAGTTTCTCTATGGGAAGTTGAATATCAAGATGGTGAGGTTCCACACCATGCATAGCTAATAAACGAGAGGCGATGAGACCTCCAAAAATTCCTCCCTTCTCACGGTTAGTAGCAAGTATGTTGGCTATCAAAGCACCCAAGTTGTAAGTCCTATCAATTTGTAATGCAGCAGCTAGAAAGGCTCGATCCTGGATAGATAACTTACTCCCATTCTTTCTAGCAAGAACGCACTTGGTGATGAAATAAGCAAAGTAACGAATAGCTGGGAGTTGAATGCTACTGATTTTACCACCATCCTCTGAGAAGCTCCTTCCATGATAAATCATCTTGAAGAGGTCCAAGAACTCTTGCGGCGATCCCCTTATCTTCTCGCATGATCCCCATTGCGACACTCTGATTGCTGCACAAAAATCATTGAATGGCAAGTTGACAGTTTTATTATAAATTTTGTACTAACCATGGGGTTAGATCGCGACCAATTGAATTTAAAATCCTGCACTACAGACATAGTCAGTTTTGCATATTGGCATGGTTCACCATCAACAAAATCATCCAACCCTGCACGAGAGATTAGACTTTGAACATCTTGCAAGATTCCTGCACTTCTCATAAAATCCACGTACGGGTAGTAAGCGGGGTATACTCCTTCTTCGCGGTGAACTCTCATGACCTGTTGCACCTCCAATTCTTGTTGGTTGAGTTGGTGCCTACTCCCTTCCATTTTCTGAAATTTTTCAACAAACAATATAAAATTTGATTTGGTGACATATAATTGAGGGAAACTACCATAGGAACTTGCTAGAGTACTAATCATGCATCAAAACTAGTTTCTACCACTTAGAACAAGCATGCAAGCTCACTAAACATGTTACCTACAGCAGCAAAATATTCAAGATATACCCCACCACACAAAATTCTACTTGGATAATCGGAGGAGTCACATACCGAAGAGCAAATGTGCCAAATTTCAGACAGAAATCTGGGCTGAGCAAAGAGATCGAGAAATCTGGAGCTCTTGAGCAAAAACGCGAGTGAGAGGAACCTGGTGCGAGTTTTTTCGGGAGAGAGAAGAGAGTGGGAGGAAGAGATGATGTAGTGGGGCAAGGAGGGGCCCACACACCAGGGTGGCGCGCCCCTTGCCGGCCGCGCCGGCCTGCGGGGTGCCACCCTGGGGTGCCCCACTGGTCATCCCCAGGTGTTCCCAGGTGCCTCGTCGAAAAATAGGACCAACGGTATAATTTTTGTGAATTTTTGAAAACTTTGAAAAAAATGCACATTTCTGGGTGTCAAAATTATTATTAGTGGGCAGGATTGTTTTTTGAAATCTCTAATTAACAAATGAACTTTGCAAAACAAAAGTGCTACAACAAGTATAACAAGTGGAGGGAGAAAGAGATGTTGTTTAGTTCTTCTATGCATATAAAATGAATTTGTTAACAAGGTTGATCAAGTCTTGCCACCAAATAAATTTTACATAACATAAGAAGAATTAAACCTCAAATCAATCATGTTACCTTGTATTGTATTGATATGGATCCAATCACAAGAGTTTGATATTCTTCTTTAGGCTCATATATTGGACAATCAATAGTTCCCACTTTAATAGTTCTCACATTAGAAATTGTATTAACTCCACATGCATGCTTTCTCAATCCTCTTGGGAAAATAAACGGTATGCTCCTTGTCATCAACATTGAAAGTAACTTTTCCTTTATTGCAATCAATAACAGCCCCTGCAGTGTTAAGAAAAGGTCTCCCAAGAATAATAGACATATTATCATCTTCGAGCATTTCCAACACAACAAAATCAGTTAATATCAAGCAGCTTATTAGTAACTTGAACAGGAACATCCTCACATATACCAACAGGAATAGCGAGTAGATTTATCAGCCATTTGCAAAGATATATCAGTCGGTATCAACTTATCTAAATAAAGTCTCTTATAAAGAGAGAGAGGCATAACACTAACACCCGCTCCCAAATCACATAGAGCAGTTCTAACATAATTACTCTTGATAGAACATGGAATAGTCGGAATACCTGGTCGCCAAGCTTCTTTGGAACCTTACCATTGAAAGAGTAATTAGCAAGCATAGTGGAAATCTCCTCATTAGGAATTTTCCTTTTGTTAGAGACAATATCTTTCATATACTTTGAATAAGGAGGCAATTTAATAGCATCAGTCAAAGGTATTTGCGGGAATAAAGGTTTCATCCAATCGCAAAATTTATTATAGTGTTCTTCTTCCTTTGATTTTAGTTTCCTAGCAGGAAAAGGCATTTGCTTTTGAACCCAAGGTTCTCTTTCACTACCATGTTTCTTAGCAATAAAATCTTCTTTAGTATACTTTTTATTTTTAGCATGCTTTTCGTGTTCTTCTTCAACCTCTTCTTTATCGAAGCATCATTCTTATCATTATCTTTATCATGTTCGTTACCACTTTCAGTTTCAGACATCGAAATAGAAATACTATTAGGATCATTAACAGGCTCAGAGGATTCTACAACAGTTTTATGTTTCGTTTTCTTTTTCTTAGATGGAGCACTAGTTTCAGTTCGTTGAGAATCTTGTTCAAATCTTTTGGGATGCCCTTCAGGATATAGAGGATCCTGGGTAGAAACACCGCCTCTAGTTGTTACTTCATAAGCATGCTTTTCTTTAGAATTATCTTTTAACAAGTCTTTTTGCACTTTAGTGAGTTGATCAATTTGAGTTTGAACCATTTGAAAATGTTTAACAAGCATATTAACATCATTGGAGGTTCTCTCCACAATACCATGCAATTCACCAATAGCTCGAGAATTTTCCATTAAATGATTCTCTACTCTCATATTGAAATCACTTTGCTTAACAATATAATTATCAAACTCATCTAAGCATTGAGCAGGAGGTTTTGAATATGGAATATCTTCTCTAGTAAAGCGTTCAAGAGAGTGTACCTCAATCATGGATGAAGGGGGAGTGATCTTACATGAATCTTCTATAGGAGGTAAATTCTTCACGTCTTCAGATTTAATACCTTTCTCTTTAAGAGATTTCTTGGCTTCCCTCATATCTTCATCATTTAATTTAATCATACCCCTCTTCTTCAATATTGGGGTCGGGGTTGGTTCGTGTGTAGACCAATCATCATGATTCCGGCCTATTCTCGCCAATAATTCTTCGAGCGTCGTCCGGAGTTCTTTTCCCGAAAACACAACCAAGCACAACTATCCAGGTATGCCCTAGACTCAATGGTTAGTCCACTATAAAATATATCAAGTAAATCATGCTTTTCCAAATCATGGTCAGGCCGAGCTCTAATAAGAGAGCAAAATCTAGCCCAAGCCTCAGGAAATTTCTCTCCATCTTCCTGATCAAAATTATAAATTCTCTGCAAAGCAATATGTTGAGCACTAGCAGGAAAGTATTTCCGGAAGAAAACATCAAGCAATTCTTTTGGACTATTAATAGAATCAGGTGGCAAATTATTATACCAAGTTTTAGCATCATCCTTTAATGAGAAAGGGAAAATTTTAGCAACGAAATAAGTACGCTTCTTAACATCATCAGAAAACAAGCTACTAAGAGTAGATAGCTCAATCATGTGTTCTACAACACTTTCTTTTTCAGTACCACAAAAAGATGTTTTCTCCACAATAGATATATGAGACAAATCAAGAGAAAAATCATAATCCTTATCCTTAATGTTTATAGGAGATGTGGCAAATTTAGGATCAGGAGACAGTTTATATCTAACAGTATGTTGTGCAAGCAACTTTTTAATTTTCTTGCATCAGTAGTAGCATTGCATTTATCAATAAAATCATCATCAAGTTCTACATAATCCTCATCAAGATCATCACTAGAGTATTCAACAGACTCAGGTGAATTAACAGGTGTAGCATCATTTTCATTAGGAGTTTCAGCATTTTCAATTTGTCTAGACTTAGCAATCGTAGCATCTAGAAAAGATCCCAATGAACCACTATCATCAAGCACAACAGAAGCATCATCAATATTATAAGAATTTTCAGATCTAGCAGAAGTACCAGCATGTGAAGCATGTGGTGGTGAAACAAGTTTATCAATCACAGATGGTGAATCAAGAGCAAGCAGAGGTACTCGCAGTTGTACCTTTCCTTGTAGTGGATGGTAATATGGCGACTTTAGGATCGCGAGGTTTACCCATGATGGAGAATTTGCAGCGAACAATATCAATCCAAGTGAACTTCCAAATAAAGCTATGCTCCCGACAACGGCGCCGTGAAAATAGTCTTGAAACCCACAAGTATAGGGGATCGCAACAGTCTTCGCGGGAAGTAAAACCCAATTTATTGATTCGACACAAGGGGAGACAAAGAATACTTGAAAGCCTTAACAGCGGAGTTGTCAATTCAGCTGCACCTGGAAACAGACATGCTCGCAAGAGTTTATCAGTAGTAACAGTTTTATAGCAGTAGCAGTAGTGAAATAACAGCAGCAGAGTAACAAAGACAGCAGTAGTGATTATAGTAAACAACATGATTAAAATACTATAGGCACAGGGATGGATGAACGGGCGTTGCATGGATGAGAGAAACTCATGTAACAATCAAAGCAGGGCATTTGCAGATAATAATAAAACGGTATCCAAGTAGTAATCAATCAATAGGCATGAGTTCCATATATAGTCGTACGTGCTCGCAATGAGAAACTTGCACAACATCTTTTGTCCTACCAGCCGATGGCAGCCGGGCCTCTAGGGAGTCTACTGGAAATTAAGGCACTCCTTTTAATAGAGCACCGGAGCAAAGCATTAACACTCCGTGAAAACATGTGATCCTCATATCACCGCCATCCCCTTCGGTTGTCCCAATTTCTGTCACTTTGGGGCCTCGGGTTCCGGACAAGAACACGTGTATACAACTTGCAGGTAAGATCATAAAGCAATGAATATCATAATGAATCGATAACATGTTCAGATCTGATATCATGGCACTCGGCCCTAGTGACAAGCATTAAGCATAACAAGTTGCAACAATATCATAAAAGTACCAATTACGGACACTAGGCACTATGCCCTAACAATCTTATGCTATTACATGACCAATCTCATCCAATCCCTACCATCCCCTTCAGCCTACAGCGGGGGAATTACTCACACATGGATGGGGGAAACATGGCTGGTCGATGGAGAGGCGTCGATGATGATGATGGCGATGATCTCCTCCAATTCCCCGTCCCGGCGGAGTGCCAGAACGGAGTTTCTGGTCCCGAGACGGAGTTTCGCAACGGTGGCGGCGTACTGGATGGCTTCTGGCGAGTTTCGACTTCTCCCCGTGCGTTTTTAGGTCGAAGGCAATAAGTAGTCCGAAGGAGGGCGTCGGGGGCCGGCCGAGACCACCACACACTAGGGCCGCGCGGGCCCCTCCTAGGCCACGCCGGCCTAGTGTGTGGGGCCCTCGGGCCCCCACCGGCTTCGCCCTTCGGCTCCGCCAATATTCCGGGAAAATAGGACCTTCCGCATAAATTCCGAGGATTTTCCTCGAAAGTTGGATTTCCGCACAAAAACGAGACACCAGAGCAGTTCTGCTGAAAACAGCGTTAGTCCGTGTTAGTTGCATCCAAAATACACAAATTAGAGGCAAAACAATAGCAAAAGTGTTCGGGAAAGTAGATACGTTTTGGACGTATCAGAGCCTTGGAGGAGCTTCTTAGTGGAGCCTTGGAGGAGCTTCTTGGTGGAGCCTTGGAGGATCTTCTTGGTGGAGCCTTGGAGGAGCTTCTTGGTGGAGCCTTGGAGGAGCTTCTTGGTGGAGCATTGGAAGAGTTCCTTTGGTGGAGCATTGGAGATGGGTTCCTATGGTGGAGCATTGGAGTTGTGCAGCTATGGAGTCTAGCTTGGTGATGTACTAGCTCCATAGGGTGTTGGGAGCATCCTTGTGTGTGGAGCTCGCCCCAACCTTGTGAAGGAATCACCACCTCGACCGGTGCCTTAGTGGAAGAGGGAGAGCACCTCCGTGGAGCTCTCTCGAGGAAGAGGGTGAGGCCTTCCTTCGTGGTGTGGCCGCCTAGTCTCTTGTGTGAGACTAGCACCTCCTCAACGCAGACGTACTTCCTTTAGTGGAAGGAACCGCGAGAAACAAACCTCGCCTCGCCTCGCGCCCCCGCCGTTGTCTCGCTCCTTACTCTCGTTATCTTGTTGATTCCTTTACTTGTTGCACATGTCCTAGCATCATTGTAGGAACACCGCTATTGCAAAAGTGATCACCTTTACCTTCCGTTGCACTAAAATTGAAAAAGGTTAAAACTTGCCGTAGCGCCATTCACCCCCCCTCTTGTTCGCTACGATCCATTCAAGTGGTATCAGAGCGAGGCTTTCTTGCTCGGGATTTACCGCCTAAGAAATGGCCGAACAAGAGGTGGTTGTGAATGGAGTCCTTCCCCGTGAGCAATCGTCTCCATCATCAAGTGCCGATAATACTCCGGCTACTTTGCATGACCTCAAGAAATTGGAGTCATCGATTGTATCTCAATTGAAGGCAATGATGATGGAGTTGATTACTCCAAAACCAAACCCCATCATAGATTCTAAGAGTGGTGTCAACGTTTCCCCACCACAATTTAACTCTTTTCCTTGTGTTGAAGTTGTTGAGCAATCGACAAATTCACATCGGGAAAAGGATCTTGAGGACACCTCATCAAAAGGGAAGGATGAATCTCCGGTTGCGGGACAATTAATAGATATTCATGCGGTGTTCTCACCAAGTGATTCTGCCTTAAATGTCCCAATACCCATGCCATGCATTTTGCCTCATGGTTCTCCACCTCTACTACTTGATTATAATCGGTTTGGTGATTGTAAATTCTTAATGCGTTCTTATGTGCGTAGTGCCTCTACCGAGCTTTGGCGTATCATTGAGGAAGGCTATTCACCACGAGATCGAATGAACTTGACAAGGAGGGAAGTGGTGGACAACCAACTCAACGCCATCAACATGATCCACTTGGCCATCACTCCCAAGGATCACGCTCATATCCACTCGCTCAAGACCGCCAAGGAAGCTTGGGACAAACTTGACATGCTCTTCCTCGAACATGAGAACATCCAAAGCTCTCGCTTTAATGAAGTGAACAACATGGCCATGACAAAGTCAATGGCCATATCCAGGAAGAATGCGGAATACCATGTTGCTCACACCCACAATACCCGCAAGCTCAACTTTGTATTGAAGATGAAGGACTATGGAGCTAGTGAAAGTAATGTGAATCCCAAGTGGAGTCCGGATGATCTTAAGGCCAAATATCGTGAACACATGGCTCTTGCCGCCAAGATTTTTTGGAAAGGAATCAAGAGACAAAGATCAATACCATCTTGCTACAATTGTGGAGACACAAGGCACCTTGTTGCGGAATGTGTCTACAAGAGAAGAGATGAACATGATGGAATGCTCGTTCGCAAGAGCGGGTTTACATCTCTCTCCAAAGGGCTCTCCAAGCTATCCCTCAACAACGACGTCACCATGATCTCCTCCACCGAGAAGCCTAGAACTAACATGCTTGGAGATGAAAATCGTATGGTGGAAAATGAAGGACTTGGAAAGAAGATGGAATTGGAGCTTTTCTCTCTCACCCAAGCTTATGAGGAAGAAGTGTGCATGCGTATGACTCTTGAAACTAGTGCTCTTATTCTTGAAGACTACAACAACTCTCTCATCTCCCGACTCAAGGATCAAGATCATGCTCTTGGTTGGTTGGACAAGCTCAAGACAAAGAAGGATTATCTTGAAGAAGATCATGAATGGTCAATTGAGGATGTTGCAACGTTTTCCAAGAAGAAAGAAGATGAAGGTCCTAACTCATGTTGTGACAAGCTCTTTGACGAAGTATGCTTCTTGAGAAAACACAATGCAAAGTTCTTGGATGTCATTTCAACTCAAGAGGAGGCCTTAGAGGAATACTATCGCTTGAGTAAAGAGAAGGTGGAATGTTGTGATCATGAAGAAGAGATTTCCACTCTAAAGAGACACAAGGCCAAGCTAGTCGAAGTGAATGATAGGAAAAATGAGTCCTTGTTGGAGTGGATCCGTTCGAGCAAAGAAAAGGTCACTTGTTGTAACCATGAGGATGAAATTGCTTATCTTAAGAGGAGCAAGGACAAACTTATGGTGATCAAGCTTATGCAAGATGAAGCCATAGAAGAATACAAACGCTCAAGCAAGGACTACATTTGTCGCAATCATGAGGACGACATTGCCACCTTGGAGAGACACAAGCATTCACTCGAGAGAAGGAATTCAATTCTTGAGGAAGCTCTAGTGGACCGAGAAGATGAAGCTAATGTCTTGAGGTCCAAGATTGAGAGTCTCCAAATTCAAGTCCAATTCTTGGAAGGAGTTATTGAAGCCCACGAGGACTTATGCCATGAAGGAGAAGTGGCAATTATGCCAAAGAAGATTGAGAGAGAAGGAAGGATAAATGAAGCAAAGGATATGGAGGTAGAGCCCATTGAAAAGTGGGCTCCTATTTCCAACTCTTGATCCATGAAGGGCCTTGCTTTCGGAGGTGCTTATTGGGTGGTTATCTTGAAGCCACAAGTCTTATGTCCGGAAGCAAGGAATTTGGTGTCGTCATCAAGTCCTTATATCCATCTTTCTCATGACGACGACAAAATCAAGCTTAAAGGTAATGGAGCCTTGACAAAGTGGTGATCAAAGTCCTATCTTGTCAAGACTCCTACATATGTACTCTTTGTTCATTGCTATACACTCTTGGGTCTTTGTACCTACTATTATGAACATGTTGTGGTCCTCTTGTGGAGCTAGTCTCTTCAAGAGGCCACGGTCTAGGACTAATGGAATTTGCTTCTTTGTGTAGAGATTGTATTTTGTAGGAATTGTGTTGAAAGGAAATGCATCATGATAAAGCTTCCCAAACAATTTCGATACAAGTTCTATGTCATAATCCTTGCAAGAAGAGGCAACAATGGAACGGAGTTTGTTCTCAAGATCTTGGTTTTCTTCATTGGCAAAGAAGGAATCCACCTATTGCTCCTAGCCATACTCTTACCCTAACCTCATAGGGTTGCCGGAAGTGAGAGACAAACCTAAGAAGACACTCAAGCATAATGATGGAATATGAGTCTATTGAGAGGCGTGTGGTATTGCCGGAAGTGCTTCTTGTGAGAAAGGAGATGTAATTCCCCCGATTACCATAGGAAGGATGAGTGTTGGCTCTCACCAATCTCAAACGCTACCTTCTATGAGTACCGGGGAAGGACGAAGTTCCATCTATATGGAGCCATCTACACCACAAGGCCAAGTCACCTCCTTTGGACAACCAAGTGATAAGTCACCTCTTCCACAACCTCAAGTTCGGCATCAACATCAATGACGTCAAGGCGAGAACCCAAATCTCGATGATGATCAAGGAACCTCACACGAACCTATCATTTTGATCTTCTCTCGCCGGGATGCTAATGCGACAAGATTCCCTCATAATCCAAGCAAAGCACGAGATATTCACAAGAGCAAGATGTGATGGGATCCAACGGTATAGCAATCCCAAGGATCTATTCATCCTAATGGTGCCCAACAAGACAATGGACTCACTCTCTATCGTTTATCGTCAAGGTTTGCCTCTCTACCCTTGTGCTTTTCATTTGGACATTGTGTCATAAGTGGATACCTATACCACTCTTGTACCATATGTCTAGATGTAATGCACGCATGGACATAGGGGGAGTGCGGTTTAAATTATTGAGCTATCCCTCCCCCCATGATGCACAAAGAAACCCAAAGCATGCGCTATTCGTCAATCAAGTGACTATGAGCTTCATGTTGAGTAGTAGTCGTGATTCCTAGGTCTCTACGCGACCTCACACTACCAAACTCTTACACGGTGGCCTCGGCCACCAAACCTTCTCTCCGAGGAGGTGTTGTTATTTTTTATTTCTTTGTTTTTCTTCGTGTTTTTGTTTGTCATTTCTTCTTTCCTCTTTGTTTCTTCTCGGGAGATTCACCCAAGCTTGGCTTTTTTAGCTTTGATTCTTGCAAGCTTGGTTGGGTAGTACCTTAACAGTTCGGTAATCTAATCCTAAGCCATCATCCACCTCTTGAGCCTATTCCGTCTAAAAGCACAAGTCTACACCAAAATCTGAGCTCTTTTTGAATTTGTGGACGGTACTACCGCTTCTTGGGGCGGTACTACCGCTCTGGGGCTGTTCTCTGACGAAACCGACAAGCTATCCCCGTAACGGTACTACCGCTCTAAGTACCGGGATAGTACCGGTAAGCGGTACTACCGCTTCTAGGAGCGGTACTACCGCTTGCTCCTTTTGACAAGAGGTACCGGTTGGGGTCGGGTCATCCCCACTCACCACTTCTTCCTCTTCCACCTCGAGTCAAAGGGCGTCCCCAAGTTCAAGAGCACGAGGAGATCGGCCCCGATCTCCTTTTCCAGCCTCCATCGGCCCAATCTCCTCCGTGGAGAAGCTTCCCCAACCTCTTCTCCGCCATGTCCTCCGGTATGAACCCTAAATTCTCTCTCTAGGGTGATTGGATCTCCCTAGATGCATATGCTAGGGTTTGTTGGAGATTTGTGGTGGAGAAGCACTCTTGGAAGCTATTCATGTGTAAGGATACTAGCTAGCAACAATGTGTGACTCTAGAGAGTCAATTTTGCCATGAACCAATCTGAATCTGGCTGTGCGAGCTTGAGCGGTAGTACCGCTCATTTTTGGACGGTACTACCGGTCCAAGCGGCACTACCGATTGAAATTGCGGCACTACCGCTCTGTATTGAGTCACCAATGTTGCTTGTTAGTGTCCATTTTGATCTCTAATTTCTCGGCTTGTGCACTTATCCCCTATTCCCTCCAAAACCTCTGCTGTTCACGAGTGCACCAAAGACCCGTGGTGGCAAAGTCAAGCCATCCTCTCGTCGTCATCGCGATGATGAGCAAGAGGAGATCATGCCGACAAGGACCACCAAGAGACAGAGAGATGCAAAGCAGCAGGGGCAAGGGGACCTCAACAGCCAATGCTTGATGTGAAGAAACGCCAATTCTTGGAGGTGCGGGGAGCCAATCCTTATTTGCTCCCAAGAAATGCTCGCCAATGCCCCAATGCCTACTTTCATCATATAAGTCAAGAGAAGATCTACTACGAGGTCTATGGGGCCAAAGAGTTCAAGTGCTGCCCCCAATACTCCATAAGCATGGACAAGCTCCACTCCGACCTCGACTACTTTGGAGAAGCTTTGGAGATATGTGAAGAACAAGGTCTCATTCCTATCATGACGTTCTCTCATGATTTCTCCCTGGAGGTGATTTGCCAATTCTATGCCACCGTGGTCTTTCTTGAGGATGAAGGAGGCTATCGCTCCTTGAAGTGGATGACCAAAGAGCATCTGATGGAGGCCTCATGGCAAGACTTTGCTCGATTCCTTGGTTATGAGATCCCCTTGAACGACTCCAACTACTTCCGCATTCATCTCCAAGCCAAGCCCATGGCCAAGGAGAAGATGGCCGACCTCTACATTCGAGGAAGAATGTTGTGTGGCAGCACCAAGGGCCTCCTGCCGGTCTATGATATCATGAACCGCATCTACCACAGCACCATCAACCCCAAGCCCATCACGACAACAAGAAGATCCGCCAACGCCAAAAGGCGATGATGAGGCACATGCAACTCCCGGTCTCCGAGGGCTCCGAGGACAACATCACTCCTCCCGGTGAGTGGAAATCCAAGCTCGTTTGGTCTAGCTCCGAGGAGTCCATCCCCGAGCCACCTCATGGCAAAGGACTTGCTCAAGATGAAGAGTATGAGGATGAAGAGGAGGAGGACGTCGAGGATGAAGGTGATGACAACGAGGAGGATGATGACGAGGAGGATGACGACGACGAGTGATTCCCTTGGGACGCTAGTATGCTCCTTCTCCCTTTTTGGTGTCTCGATGCCAAAGGGGGAGAAGTTGATCTATTAGGACGGGAATTTGCATGGGGATGCCAAGGGCTTGGTGACTTCGTTTTGGTTCTTTCGGCCTTGGCATCAAAACTTTCCACTAGTTATTCGGAACTTATTCGTATGTGTTTGTTACTTCTATTCGTGGGTCTCCCGACCCCCCGTTTGTATTAAGACTTAATCGTGCGTAGCTTTATGGTCAATGGTCTCCATTATTTATCCTTTGATTGGCCATATCATTCCTATGGAGGCACTTACTATTATGGTGGTAGCACTTGTTATTATGGTGAGTTTGGGCTTTCTCAAGGCAAAGGTATGAAAAGGGTTCACCCAAACTCCCCTATATACATATATTCTTGCCTCTATAGTGTACTTGTGCTACATTATCTTGTCATATGATCATCTTAGCACTTGTGCTTGGTTTGTGAAATTTAGGGGAGTTCTCTCTAGGATGTGTGCATTTGTATACAAATGCATATTCTAAATATGCACACATCTAGGGGAGCTTCGCCTATACTTGCAAACCAAAATTCCTTATCATAATATCCTATGATTTATTGCAAATTCGTGTGTTGTCATAAAACACCAAAAAGGGGGAGATTGTAAGAGCAAGATCCATATCCCGTGTTTTGTGTGTTTGATAACAACACTCGAACAATTCTAACCGTGCACAAAGTTTGTCATTGATAGGTTTGCAAGATGCACGGTACCCTCGCTGAGCACATTATGATCAGAAGACCGAAGCGTAGCTCTTAGGGTTTCTGGTTTTGCGTGTGTGTCGTGAGGTGACATGGTAGGAGAGGAAGAGAGGAAAGCTGTTTTAGCCATAGCGGTACTACCGATACCAGGAGCGGTAGTACCGCTACCTCTACTGGTACCTCCCGTGATACCGCTCTGAGCATTGCACAAGGTTTTGCCCCACAGAACACGTTGCGGTACCTTCACGGTACTCGGAGCGGTAGTACCGCTTGAGGGCGGTAGTACCGCCCACGGTACCGCGCTAAGTACCGTAACGCGTTACGGTAGTACCGCTCCGGTACCGCTCGGGTACCGCTTGGGATCCGAGTAGGTTCGGACCCTATTGCGGTACCGCAAGCGGTACCGCGAGCGGTAGTACCGCAATGTGTCCACGTGGACAAGTTCGAGTGGGGAATTCGAACTCGGAGCGGTAGTACCGCTTCTAGGAGCGGTAGTACCGCTTAGGCAAAAACAAGTGGGCAACGGTTGGATTTGGAGGGACCTATATAAAGGCCCCTTCTTCTCCACCCAGCCTTAGCTCTTCTCTCTCTCTCTCCTCCATTGTTGCTGAGCTCAAAATTGAAGGGATCTCCTCATCCACCCAATCAATCTTGCTCATAATTTGAGGGGTGGTAGAGGAGACCCCGATCTATCATTCTACCGAGAGAAAGTTCACCAATTCGTGGTAGTCCTTAGTGGATCTTGGTGTTAGGGTTCCTTGGTGGAGGAGCTTCTTAGTGGAGCCTTGGAGGAGCTTCTTGGTGGAGCCTTGGAGGAGCTTCTTGGTGGAGCCTTGGAGGAGCTTCTTAGTGGAGCCTTGGAGGAGCTTCTTGGTGGAGCCTTGGAGGAGCTTCTTGGTGGAGCCTTGGAGGAGCTTCTTGGTGGAGCATTGGAAGAGTTCCTTTGGTGGAGCATTGGAGATGGGTTCCTATGGTGGAGCATTGGAGTTGTGCAGCTATGGAGTCTAGCTTGGTGATGTACTAGCTCCATAGGGTGTTGGGAGCATCCTTGTGTGTGGAGCTCGCCCCAACCTTGTGAAGGAATCACCACCTCGACCGGTGCCTTAGTGGAAGAGGGAGAGCACCTCCGTGGAGCTCTCTCGAGGAAGAGGGTGAGGCCTTCCTTCGTGGTGTGGCCGCCTAGTCTCTTGTGTGAGACTAGCACCTCCTCAACGCAGACGTACTTCCTTTAGTGGAAGGAACTGCGGGAAACAAACCTCGACTCGCCTCGCGCCCCCCCCCGGTTGTCTCGCTCCTTACTCTCGTTATCTTGTTGATTCCTTTACTTGTTGCACATGTCCTAGCATCATTGTAGGAACACCGCTATTGCAAAAGTGATCACCTTTACCTTCCGTTGCGCTAAAATTGAAAAAGGTTAAAAGTTGTCGTAGCGCCATTCACCCCCCCCCCCCTCTTGTTCGCTACGATCCATTCAATAGTTGTATCTACCATAGAGACCCGAGCCTCGACCTCCTCCCAATCCCGGTGGCAAGGATGTGGACGCCGGCGCGCCCTGCCTCTCCCTATGCTCCCCCCTTCCATCTCGTTCTCTATCTCTTTCCCTCTTTGCGTCGCTGCCCGGAAATCCGACGCCGATGACCTTTGTTTTGCCATTGCTGCGGTCATCGTCAACTCCGCCCATCGTCGATCTCGTCGTATCTGACTTCCTCCGTCCTGCGGACCGCTCCATGATTGCTACTGCATTCTCTAGCTGTACATATCCTACTTCCATTATATTTTATCCTCACATTGTCAATGTGAAGATTGCACTTAGAGAGGCATGTGAGTCCACAAAACCATAGTTGAAAACTATGGGGAAGGCAATGATGGACAAATTCAACAAGTACTAGGAAGAAACCAATAATGTCATGGGTATTGCTGCCGTTCCTGACCCAAGGTACAAGCTGAAATACATCAAGTGGGGTTTTTTATAAGATCTATGGACGTGAAAAGGTTGCTTATGAATATGAGTTGACCAACATCGAGTGATACATTTGTATGAGACATATGATATGCATCACCGTCATGAGAAAGCTGATTCTTATAGACCGGGTGCATCCTTATCAACAACTATGGATACAAGTGCCTCTTTGCCTTCAAGTTCCTAGCGAGTTTACCTCCTATTAAGTGAAACTTCTTTGGAGATAACAAAGAATGAACTTGACAAGTATCTTGGTGAGGATAATGAGAGCTTGCTAAACAAGTTTTTTGATGTGCTACTGTGGTGGAAGCTGAATGCACATATATACCCCGTCGTGGCAAAGATGGCAAAGAATTTCTTGACTATACCGACCACTTCAGTGTCATCGGAGTCAACTTTCACCACCGGGGGTCGAGTTCTAGATGACTATAGGAGTTCTCCAAAGTCGGCAAAGGTGGAGGCGTTGATGTATGCTTCTAGCTGGATTAAAGGTGCCCACAATGACAACAAAAAGTCGATGAATGTGGTATGTGCCTTGTTGTTATTGATTTATTTTTCTACTGTATTTCCTATGCATATCTCACTTGATTGTTTTTACTCTTTTAGGAGGCAGACCATGACGATGATGTTGAGACCATTCCATTTACAAAGAGTGTGGTGGGGAGCAATTAGTAAGTTCTAATACCAATCACCATCACCAAAATGTCAATGTTTAATTGCTCAAATGTTGCTGGAATATTTTGTAGAGCATCATAACTGAAACAAAACTAAGTTGGTACATGTTTTTTGGTCTATTTACTTGCTGGAATGTTTTGTGCATCATTAAAACCAAAGCACAATTGAGTTGGTGCTGTTTTTTTTTGGATATATTTAGTTGCTGGAACCTTTTCTACATCATCAAAACTGAGGCAAAATTGTGTGTAGTGATGTTTTCATCTATCTAGTTGCTGGAATGTTTTCCACATCATCAAAACTAACTTTTTAGTGCTTATTTTTTTGGTCTCTTTACTTCATGCAATGTATTGTACAACAACAAAGCTGAATCTAAATGTGGTGCGGATTTGTCATGCGGTTTAGAAGTGACAAGGGATGACAACAGGGTCAAGAGAGATGAAATGATGCAGCGGTGGTTCTTTTGTTAAGACTTATTTGTTTCATTGAGCTACGACTCATGTTCTATTCGGAGTTGTTGAACTAAGTGTATGTGTTCGTGATGTATGACACTGTATTAGACTAAGTGCATGTGTATAATATTGTCATCATTATTTGTACTTTGTGAAACTTGTTAAACTATGTTTAGGATGTATTCATGCTATATTGTTGTTTATACTTGTGAAATGCTACATTTTTAGCATAGGTCATGACGAGTTTTTTAATTACATCGAGACTACGAGCCAACTTGCAAGCTTCATCGAGCAGGCTTGTCGAGCTTCGAGCCTTGGTTGGAGGTTTTAGGCTTGGCTTGCCCGCCCTTCGAGCCAAGCCTCGTCGAGCCCGAGCCGAGCTTCGAGCCTCGAACTTCAAGTCCACCCCTAACCACTATCACTCCAGCACCTTATTGGCCTCATGATCGCTGGCCTGATAAGGCAATTGAGTGATCAAAGTCGAGTGAAATTTTGTTTGCCGGAAAAGGCGGGTCGATGTGTCCCTGATACCAAATATCACGAGTATCCGATTATCTAGGATATTCGTGCACTAATTATGAGAATTTGGATATGATTTTTTCCTTTTTGGATATCAGATTCCTCAACATCATGCCAAGATTGGAGCATCGTCGAACACCCATGTTTGCGAGGAGGAAGAATAGATAGCCATGCCTGGATTTACAAATTCATTTACAACTTTCTGCCTTACATCTGATGTCAACGTAGTATCTTTTTAGATCACTCAACCCTCTTTACTAAGCAATGTTTTGAATCATACAAACACCATCCGGTGGAGATTGAAACCAAACATGCCTACCTGCTGTCAAACCAAGAGAACTTCTTGCCTTTTTTTTTTGAGACATCTCTTCTTGCCTTTGCTGCAGGTAGCAGGCGGGTTCACCTCTGGTTTCTGCCCGGCGCATCTACCGGAGGCCCGTCGTCTTCTCCGGTAGATGGGCCTCCGTGTATCCTTTGGCGCTCGTCCCTTCCGCCTCAGTCAGGTGCAGCATCGTGACGGAGTCTTGGACAGCGCGGACGAAAGAGATGTACATGGCGGACACATCACGAGAGTTCGTTCCGTGGGAGGCCATCCCGGCGACGATATCCTTCATGGCCGCAACACAGGAAGCGCCGAACTGGGGCGGCAGGAGCACCACGCAGTTGGCGGCGACCCTCCTCATGACGTCCGCGGCCTTGGACATACTGAACCCCGCCATCACCTTGAAGTTCCTCTCCCACGCCAAGTCGTGCTTGTAGGACATCAACATGAACGCCGTCACCTGCTTTCCGCCGCCGCCTCCTCCAATTTCAAGCCACCATGGCTGAAGCAGCATCACTGCAGTGCCGTCCTCCATCCTAATTGACAATTCCATTATTGTTTCCCCAGTCGACAGCGACCGAGCGAAACTTGGAACGAACATCAAGATCTTCGGACGGCCGCCGCACCTGACGGATCGGAAGAAGTCGTCCGCTCCGTCCGCAATTCTCTCGAACCGTTTCACCGTGGAGTCGGTCAGATCATCATCATCAGGAGTACTTCCACTGCTGAAAGGCATGAACCGCTTAGCTACTCGAGCCATGCGTCGTGGAAAGGAGTTGCTCATGTTGGCTCGCACAGTATTTCTTCGATTAGAGCGTACGATGCGTTTGCCTTCCTTGAGCACACGCTTCAGCTTTGCCTTCCAACGGAGCAGCGGGGCGTGCGTGATCTGCCAATCTTCAGACATGGTAACGACGGTTTCGAGCTTGAGCACGGCCATCTCTAGTCGCTCCACCTTGATCTCGGTAGTTTCGCGATCACGACCGTCTTCTCCAGAGAGAAGTGAAGATAATCTTCGGACTGCCTCACCGGCGATGGCTGAACCAACTATGCCCGCCATTGATTGGCTCTATCTGTGGAACTGCAGGAAATTAGATTTGTGTGAAGATGAAGGTGAAAAAATGGTACTGGCAAGTGGCAATAAGTACCGAGATAAGACACGGTGCTTGCCTTTTACACTGGCTTCTTTGATTTGCTCTCAGTCTTCCAATGAGAGCTCAAAGTCCGATAAAGAAATCCAGATGTTAGGTTTGCCGCTGACTACCTATCGTCTTTTCAAGCAGGTTAAGCATTTGTCTTTGGCAATGTCTATTTCAGAACTGACTAAGAATAAATTTCTTACCTCTTCTATGATATTGAACATTGAAATTTCATCCCATAGTTGGGTAGGTTCATGGTGTGCGAATTTAGATTAGAAAATTTCACAACTGTCCTTTTGCCCTCATGTGCTGGCAATATGTTTGTCCAGGATGGAATATTCCTCAGAATTCAGGACAACCCGCTTATCATACAGAGGTTATGACTCACTCTCTGTTGCTATTGAAAAGCCATTCTCTTTGGACATTATTATCCTTGGCTGTTGGTCCATCCGGAGAACTCGAAATGATTTCCTTTCCAAGGACATCACTCCCAATATATACAGATACAAGAAATTATTCAAGGATGAGTTGACTCTCTTGGTCTTCAAGGCAAAAAGGAAATCCTATGCAGGGCTTGCAGCTTGGGTGAAACTTTTCACTTAAGGTTTTTTGCTGGGTTTTTTTTCAGATAGATTCTTTTTCTGTTTTTTTGGTTCTAAGGTGCTTTTCTCTAGCACCTTTTTAGCTGTACTCTAGACTTTTTTTTGGACTCTTATATAAAATAAATAAAAATACACAGTGGGGAAACCCACTGTTTAACCTCAAAAAAATGATATTGAACATTGGAATTTCATCCCATAGTTTTCGATAAAGGGAATATATTAATATCAAGAGATACCAATTACACCCAGGCTCTGCAACAACGCACCACCCTAATGGCACTACGGATGCACACAGCCAAAAAAGGAACAGAAAACTAAGAAACAAAAGTCCCGCTATAGTATCTCCGGCCTAACAACAGCAATACATCCACCGCCATGACAACACCTGAATTACAGACTCTTCAAAAAACGACGCCTCCAAGAAGGGAACAGTGCTCAAACACCGTCGTCGCCCGATCAAAGATCTTGGGTTTTCACCCTGAAGATAGTCCCCGCTCTCAAAATAATGCATCCACCAAGGTCATTGCTAGACACAACCAGTTAAGGTCAGACCTTGGGTTTTCACCCTGAAAGGTAGGACTCTGCACTTCACCTGTGTTGTCGCCCCCACTTTCATACCGCTGCTGTGAAGCCTGAAACACCAAGCAAGCCCCTCAACAGCACGGAGACTTGAACCTCCCTTAGCTAGTCCTCCCCTCCGGCCTTCATGAAATTCTCTTCTTCCGATTTTCATCATGGATCCATAGTCACTTGATGTCAACACAGAAAAAGAGCTTCGCGCCGCTCCCTCCAGAACCAATCGGTCGGAATAAAAGCATGGGTGCGCACGACCGAATACCTCGGATCCAGCAAACTCCAGGCAAAGCACTGTTACATTCGCCGGAGCCTTCCGGAACTCAACCCCCCAGCTAGATCACGAGTCCAGGCCTCCGGTAGGTCCTCCTCTTCACGCAAGAGAGGCCCTAGGACCGCCGCCTTTATTCAGGTCGGACCCCCACGTCGGCGACCATCCCGGGCTGGCCAATCCAGACCTCCACCGGCGACACCATCGCCGGCTTCCATGCTCCTCCATCTCGCCGCCGGATCGCGGTGATAGATCAAGGATCCACCACCACCAATCGCTGGCCGACCCTCTCCGGCGAAGAAGAGGGCCACCTCCTCCGTCGAACCCAAGTGCTGCCCCGGGCGCCCTCGTGTCGCGGAAGAATCCCGAGATCGCCTCCACGCACCGACGAGAGGCGGGGGGAGGGCATGGCACGGACCGAGGGCCTGGCCGCCGTCCACCCAGCCCCTGCCAGAGTGCTGCAGGGGAGAGCCGACGGAAGGAGGGAGACATGCCGCCACCGCCCAACCCACCCGCGCCGGTCCACCAGGGGATAGCCGCCGGGAGGAGGGGGCCGCAGCGCACGTCGCCCATCCCATCCAATCTGCGTCTTCTCCGCCATGCGTCGAGGAGGTGGGATCCGGCCGCCGTTCATCACGCAGCGATGAGGAAGGGCCCCCGCCGCCGCCACGCCCCGAGGGTCTTTGCCCCGGCGGCGTTACCGGTGGCGGCGGTTAGGGTTGGGAGGGTGGGGTGCGGGAGGGAGGGTTGGGGTTTGGGCGCTACCTGTTTTGCTGAATAGTTAGCTGGGTAGGTTCATGGAGTGCAGCTTTAGATTAGAAAATTTGCAGTTAGTCAGTTGAACATTCTATTCTTCTAGACCTTTGCCACAACTCTCTGTTTAATATATGTTTAATGATACAATGTGGTTCGTTGAGAAATAAATTCTCCGTGCGACCTGTTTTTCCTTTGCGACAAGTCTAGTTTTGTTCATGATGTTTATTTTTAATCAAACGACAATACTTCAAAAATACTAGTACAATAAATAGTGCAAACAAGCCATGATAGCTTATAAGTTATAACAACACTGTTGAGATTGCGTTTGAGATTGAACATGCAAACTTTTCTATTTATCAAAGTAGAAACACATCTGAAATACAAATAACTGAATCTGATGAAATAGGTAAGGTCATGAGCCTCAGGGTACAAGTGAACATTAACTTTCGATCTCTAGTGTTGATCATGTCACTAGTAGGAGAGAAGCATCCCGTTTAACACCTCGTTAACTCATTTGTAGAAGTCAAAGTCTGTCTCAGGCTTCTTCACGTTGGTTTGGTAGCCCTTCTCGAAGTCCTTGGGGAGGATAACATACCGATTTTTGCGGACAGCATGCATGCCAGCTTCTTGGCAAATAGCGGAGATATCAGCAGCACTGATTTTATCAGGCCTGGAGACATAATCTTCCAAATCGACCTCGTCACTCAAGTTCATCTTAGCAGTACAGACTTGGAAAACAAGCCTCTTCTGCCTACGGTCTGGCAGAGGGAACTCAATTTTCCTGTCCAATCTTCCTGGACGCAACAGGGCAGGGTCTAGAGTGTCCGCCCGGTTGGTGGCCATGATAACCTTCACATTCACCGTCTGGTCAAACCCATCCATCTGATTGAGTAGCTCCATTAGAATACGCTGAACCTCTCGGTCAGCACCGGTCTGAGCATCGAATCGAGCAGTGGCTATGGCATCAACCTCGTCGATGAATATTATAGCAGGGGCATTCTCTCTAGCCAAGCGGAACACATCCCGAACCATCCTCGGGCCCTCCCCCAAGTACTTTTGCACAAACTCTGAACCAGCCACCCTGATGAAAGCAGCGCTGGTGTGACATGCCACGGCTTTCGCAAGCATCGTCTTGCCGGTGCCCGGAGGACCATAGAGCAGCACCCCTCTTGGAGGATCAATACCGATCTGCGTGTACAACTCGTGATGTGTCAGGGGCAGCTCGACGGCCTCGCGGATTTCTTGCTTCTGGATATCACATCCTCCGATATCCGAGTACAGGACGCTGGGCTTCTCCGATGGCCCGAGCAGCGAGACGCTGGAGTCCGCCTCGGGAGGCACCACGCCGACGAGCGCTTTGGAGTGGCGGTGCAGGGCGACCGACGCCGACGGCTTCAGCAGCTCGTGGTCGATGGTGCTGAGGATCGGCACGTAGTAGCTCCTGCCGGTGGTCGACCCCACGATGCCGTTGCTGCCGTCCACCATCTCCATGAACTGGCCGGTCACGAGGGGCGCGGCCTGGACCAGCTTCATCTCTTCCTGCGCGTGCAGCAGGTCGCGCATCAGGTGCTTCTGCTCGTCCTTCACGTACTCCTCCTGGATCGCGACGAACTCCATGCGACGCTGGAGCGATTGGAGGAGACCGTAGAGGTCGTCCTCGGCGGCGTAGGAAGGGCCAGAGGTGGCGGGGTAGGATGGCGGGGGCGCCGACGGGAGAGCTGCGGGAGCGGTGTGTGATACTGCTGCGGCCGACATTGCGGAGGGCTGGGTTTGCACTTTGCAGGCGGGCTCGGGTTTGGTGTTCGGGACTTCGGGTCCGTCGAGCGGACGTGCGTGGGAATATAACGCAACGCGATCCGGGCGAGACGGAAGAGGGGTCTCCTCATGATTCTTGTACTCCGTATTTGAGTCTTTTTCAGACAGAATCCGTATTTGGTTCTATTAAGAGTTCTATACTGAAAGGCGAAATCGGTCTGTACTAGAGGCTCTCCAGCGTGCCGACGCCGACCAAAAGTGATCGTTTGCGCTAGCAAGTATAATAGAATCTATCTCAAGGCCAGAGGCCCCACGCAAACTGGCCGGCCCATCCGTGAAAATCATTTAAGGTTTAAATTTTACGATTCTATAAGTTAAAGATCCTATGATTTGCGATTCTACCGCTATCGTGGTGTAATTGGGAGACCGTTTTATAGGATAGTTGGCCGTACTATAAAAAGGGCTCTCGTATAAATAACATAATCGTATCATATCATTCAGAGAGCTCAAACCTTTGCATCCTTGCATCAATTTTCTTGGCTCTTTTTTGGATTTTACCCATGTGGTGTTTTAGAGCTATTGATTATTCTCATGACAAGCTCTAGTTCATCGAAAATGAATTTCACATGAAATAGTTGTTGCGTTTTCGATATTAGAGTTTTTTCCGGTTCTTCGTATAGAGACGTTTCAATTCTAAATTTGTGGAAAAAAATACTACCTCACCCGTTCTTAATATTTTCACTCTTTGCGGGGTAAATTTTTTCATCCTCTTTCCAACAATATTGGGTTCACCTAAATCGGAGTTTCTTAATTTAACTTGTTGCGTTTTCCATATTAGAGGTTTTACTGGGTTGTCTCTTTTAGATAGGTTAAACCTTTCTCAATTTATTTTTATCCTCCTTTGCTGGAATATGATGGTTCTCTGCATGATCTTGTAGATCTTGTTGCTACCTTCGAAACGAGCCCAAGATCATCAAAATCGGACTCCGGATGCTCAAATTATGGCCGTTTCAATTTCAACTTTTTCTATATTTCCTAGGGCCGGAGACTCCAGTCTCGGGGTGGCCGGAGACTCCCCGCTGAACCCAGTTTTTTTTTTTTTTTTGGTTTCGAAGTGTGCCTTGCTCCCAATATGGGGGTCCAGAGTATCCGGCCCTCGAGAACGGAGTCCCAGGTCTAAAATGGCTGAAACGGTCATATTTCATGGGGGAGATCTATAAAAGCCCACTTCTTCCCCATGAGCCGTTGCTACTCTTTTTCTCTCTCCTCCATTATTGACCTTGAGTAGCTTGCTCCCTCTCACTCTAATCCCTCCATGATTCTTGCTCATATTTGAGGAAAAGAGAGAGGATATCTAGATCTATAATCCCACCAATCAAATTCCCCTCTTTGTGAGGGAATCTCTAGATCTAGTTCTTTGAGAGAAATTTGGTGTTTCTCCTCCTATTTGTTTTTCTTCTCTTATTTCTCCAATAGCTTTTGTAGCTTTGTTGAAATTTAAGAGATAAGGATTTGAGCATCTTTGTGGTGTTCTTACCAATTGATTTGGTGCATCGATTTGAGTTATGCACGGTGACTCGTGGATGTGAAAGTGAGAAGGTTGTTCCTCTTGGGGGTTCTTGGAACCCTAGACTTCTTTGTGGCTTTGTGGTGTTCTTGTGGCCTCCAATTATGTTGTGGAGATGTCTCAAGTTTGTATCTTTGTGGATTACTTGGGGTTTCCAATTAAGTTGTAGAGTTTCCTCAAGTGTGAGGCCTTTGTGGCGTTTTCTTGGGAGCCTCTAATTAAGTTGTGTAGTTTTCCCCAACCTTTGTGCGGGTTAGATGACCACCCTCAAGGTTCCATAGTGGATCGAGGACTTCCCTTTTGGTGCGAAGGCTCGAGGAGAACACGGTGCGGCCTTTGTGGCGTTTGGGGTGCCTTGTGCCTCCACACCGCTCCAACGGAGGGTAGCACTCGCAAGAGTGTGAACTTCGGGATATATCGTCATCTTCGCGTCACCTCGGTTATTCCTATACCCGAGCTCTTACCTTATGCACTTCACTTTGTGATAGCCTTCGTGCTTGATGTCTACGGGTGCTTCTATTCTTGTAGACAGTGTTGGGCCTCCAAGAGCAGAGGTTTGTAGAACAGCAGCAAATTTCCCTTAAGTGGATCACCCAAGGTTTATCGAACTCAGGGAGGAAGAGGTCAAAGATATCCCTCTCATGCAACCCTGCAACCACAAAGCAAGAAGTCTCTTGTGTCCCCAACACACCTAATAGGTGCACTAGTTCGGCGAAGAGATAGTGAAATACAAGTGGTATGAATGAATATGAGCAGTAGTAACGGCGCCGTACAAGTGCTTGTCGGCGTGCGATTGATGGTAGTAATATTGCAGAAGTAAAGATGCAGTAAAACAAGAAACAAGCAGCGATAGCAAGTATTTAGGAACAAGGCCTAGGGATCATACTTTCACTAGTGGACACTCTCAACATTGATCACATAACAGAATAAATAGATAGATGCTAGACTCTACACCCTCTTGTTGGATGATGAACACCACTAACCGTGTAGGATTACACGAACCCTCAATACCGGAGTTAACAAGCTCCACAATATTCAATGTTCATATTTAAATAACCTTAGAGTGCATAACAGATCAACATAACCAAACCAAGTACTAACATAGCATGCACACTCGTCACCTTCACACTACGAAAGGAGGAATAGATCACATCAATACTATCATAGCAATAGTTAACTTCATAATCTATAAGAGATCACAATCATAGCCTACGCCAAGTACTACACGATGCACACACTCGTCACCATTACACCGTGCGGGAGGAATAAACTACTTTAATAACATCACTAGAGTAGCACACAGTATAAATTGTGATACAAAACACATTGCAATCATAAAGAGATATAAATAAGCACTTCACTATGCCATTCATAACAGCGAATAAGTATTCTCGTGAAATATAGCCTAAGAGACCCACACGGTGCACACACTCGTCACCTTTACACACGTGGGACAAGGAGTCTCCGGAGATCACATAAGTAAAACCCACTTGACTAGCATAATGGCATCTAGATTACAAGCATCATCATATGAATCTCAATCATGTAAGGCAGCTCATGAGATTATTGTATTGAAGCACATAGGAGAGAGATTAACCACATAGCTACCGGTACAGCCCCGAGCCTCGATGGAGAACTACTCCCTCCTCATGGGAGACAGAGCAGCGTTGATGGAGATGACGGTGGTGTCGATGGAGAAGCCTTCCGGGGCACTTCCCCGTCCCGGCGGCGTGCCGGAACAGAGACTCATGTCCCCCGGATCTTGGCTTCGCGATGGCGGCGGCTCGGGAAGGTTTTCTCCGGTTTCGTCGAACGTGATAGGGTTTTCGCGACGGAGACCTTAAGTAGGCGGAAGGGCAAGGTCGGGTGGAGTCCTGGTGGGACCACACACTAGGCCGGCGCGGCCAGGGCTTGGGCCGCGCCGCCCTACTGTGTCCCCACCTCGTGGCCCCACTTCGTTTCCCCTTCGAACTTCTGGAAGCTTCGTGGAAAAATAGGACCCTGGGCGTTGATTTCGTCCAATTCCGAGAATATTTCCTTATTAGGATTTCTGGAACCAAAAACAGCAGGAAACAGGAACTGGCACTTCGGCATCTCGTCAATAGGTTAGTTCCGGAAAATGCATAAATATGACATAAAGTATGCATAAAACATGTAGATATCATCAATAATGTGGCATGGAACATAAGAAATTATCGATACGTCGGAGACGTATCAGTGCTTGAAGTTATATATCTTGCTATCACATAGTTGTTTGTCCTGCTTAGCATAAGTTATTGGTGCACATAGATGAACCCTAGTTTCATAAGTTTTGTGCTTGACAAATTAAACGCTAGTTTTATTTTGTATTTTTTCAAGCCATAATCGTAAAAGTTTTAAACCGCATATTCACCCCCTCTAGGCGGCATCCGTGTCCTTTCACGGAGGCCGTACGGTGGCTCCACCGGAGCGGCACTGCCGAGGATCCTTGTATCTGCAAGCACTCCAATGAGGCGCGACCATGCTTGTACAAGGTCCTTACCATTATCAACGTAATCCAACTCGAATGACACCACCTTGCTTAAAAACATCAGCGGATCTACAAAAACCTAACTTGATTCGAAAGCAGGATCACAGTTGCTATTGTACGGGGGACAATGGCGCTCGAGGTGATGCTGATAGTCCCTGCACAAATGCGGAAGTGGATGCTCTGTCACGACTAGCAACCGCCGATGCTGTCATGGATGTTGACCGAGGAGGGTGAACTGCGAGTGCCCCCTCCCCCCAACCCTGCTCGAGGAAGTGTATGCCATGACATTGGGACAAATCCAGGTGGAACCTCCATCTCCTGGCTTGAGTCATGTGCCCCTGCTGCGATGGCGGCCAACTGCTCGATGCGTAGCATTGTGGGGGCGTTGGACAACCCCATCGGTAGGACCGCCGATGGAACCTTCGTGGCCGCCACTGAACCCTTTGTGCTAGCGCACAGTCAGGTAGTGATTGGTGAAGGATGATTTAACACTGGCACCATGGCCGGGTTAATCGGCGCCCCGCCGCTTCGACGAGGCCATTGGCTTCCAACTCGTGAACCATCCACGCCATCGTTGCGGCATGCCAGGGAGAAATCCAGGTCAGCTTCCACATGGAGCAGAGAGCAGAGGCGATGACACGGACATCACCGTCTGTTGATGAGACATGAGGGAGGTGAGAGTAGAGAGAGATAGGGGTGGTGATTGGCAACTCAAGTGTGTGCAAAAGAGTTATTAAGCGTCTCCCACACTTCTCCGCGTGTGCAACCATTGCACGCGTCTTTACTGTTTTCCCCAAATGGGTCAGGCTCCATGAAAATTATTGATTCGTTCTTCCGTAAAAGATCCGATGGTGCTTTAAAACCCATGGATGCCATATCACGGAAGAAACCCAGGTAATCAAACAGCCTAAGAGCATCTCTAGACGCGACCCCCAAACCGTCCCCCAAAGGGATCCGACGGTGCTGGTTCGACGCGAGGGCGCACGTCGCCGGGAGGGACGACAAGTACGACGTCAGGTGGAAGGAGGTGCTCGCCAACCAGGGCGTCTAAATCGCCTTGCTGAAGGCAACCTCCGCGGCGAAGAAGAGGAACACCGACCTTGCGTTCCTGATCGGCGGTAACAACGGCAAGATGGACGAGGAGACAAGGGCTTGGTACGACGGCCATCTCCAAGACATCCTCCGACCTCCTCCGTCGAGTGCTTCCTCCTCTCCTTCGGCGTCCAGTCCCGCCACTGCGACTTCGGCGGCCAACGATGCATCGCCGCCCGACTCCGCGGCAGACAAGCTGCAGCTAGGAACTGCCAATGTCCCTATTATCCTCTGGTTTCTTTTAGATCGCATGTATGTGGCTGATCCGATCGCTAAACTATTGGGCGATGTTTTTGTGTAGCGGAAAGACGATTATTCAAAATTAACGTCGCAGTTGGGTGAATGCTGGGGATGGACTGGAAAACTGATACCCACTCCCTATTTTCATCGAATCCGGCGATAGTTACATCCCAAATTCGCAGTGGGCTCAAACGGCCGGAGGTGCTCTAATCAAACAGCCTAAATTCTGCTCACTAGGGCTAGAGGTGGAGCTACCAAACAGATCACACGAGCTAAAGCCAAATGCGTCCCCCTTATCATGTCCAAAATAAAAAAACGTCGCTTCTCTAATCTGGCTCTTGTCTTCCGCCGCCGCTGGATCGGCGACCCTTGCGTGCTCCAACGGCCGCGTCCCTCGGAACATAATCCCTGCAACAAAATCATCTTCTCTCTTCTCGCCAGCCTCCACCAGCGACACCGCCGAGATGGGCGGCGCCGACTGCAACAGCACGGATTTCGGCGCCGCCGCCTACTGGGACGCCCGCTACTCCTCCCCCTCCACCGGCGGCAAGGGCCGCGGCGGCTTCTTCGACTGGTACCAGGCCTACCCGGCTCTCCGGCCAATACTCCGCGCCTGCGTTCCCACCTCCTCCCGCGTCCTCATGCTCGGCTGCGGCAACTCCCGTACGTTTTCCTCCAGCTACATGTAATTTTTAGCTGCAAATTTGAAACCCTCGAAGCGTTCTGTGGTAGCTGTGTCTAGTTAATCCACTGTAATGTGCATTATTGGCTTAGAAGCTGGAACTTGCATGTTCAGTGTTGTCCGTGCATACAGTTCGATTTGGAACTGCAATGTTCAGTGCTGTCCGTGCACACCGTTCGATTTGGAAAAAAAAAAGGTGAAATTCCACAAAGGCATTGTTATCTAGGGCAATCTTGTGTGCGAATAATAAATTTTTGGATGCACTAGGAACATGTAAAATGTTTCGAAGTTGGATGGAATTATGAGGGGTGTGCAATGTTGTATGTCCAATATGTTGAATTTGCATACCTTTTCCATTTGCAGTATGAACTTGGTCATGCCCTTTGTAGGTGTCATGAGTGGAAAGTTTGTTCAATTCACTAGTGATGTGGTCTGTAGCACCACTGTCAACATACCAATTAGTGTCGCCATAAGAAGCAACATGGGCACCTTTGTGATCATTGGATGAATCATCATCATCATTGTCTGAATAACGCCACCAACATGTATTTGCACCATGGCCATACTTGTTGCAAATCTGACAAGTTGTATCTTGAAAGGGGGATGGTGTGCGGCCACGTCCTCGACCACAACCATGATTGAAAGAGGAATGACGACCTTGATCACGACCACCCATGCGATGATTGGGGCGTCCACGTTGCCTGTTCTGACCTCCACCAAAACCTTGGTGGCGAGAATTGCTACCTTGATTTCGAGTAGCTGAATTTCCCGATGAAGAGAAAGAGCCTGTACCTTGACCGCTTTCAGATAACATAGCCTGGCGATAATCATAGGCGCTGAGTTGAGAGCACAAATCACTGAGAGTAGTATTTAGATTAGCATTCACCGAGGCAACAAGAGAATTATATTCTCCATCTAGACCATTTAGAATATATTCCTTGAGCTCCTCTTCATCAATAGCACGACCTGCAGCAGAAAGTTCCGAGGCAAAGCCTCGCATCTTCGAGATGAATTTGGTGGCAGAGAGGCCATGTTTCTTAGTATTTGCAAGAGCACCACGAATCATTGAGATTCTGGCCTTGGAGTGTGCGGAGTATAGATCTCCAACAGCAGCCCAAACTTCAGCTGCATGTTCCAGCGCATATACATGTGCAAGAACATCATGGGACATGGATTTCACTAACCAGCCAAGTACTTGTTGATCACGAGATGTCCAGCTAACATAGGCTGGATTTGGCACTGTTTACCTGATGTTTTCTGCTTCAACCTCCAACCTCCAGAGTCCTGGGCGAGCACGCGTCGGATCCGTCGAGAAGATCCATGACCATCGCGCCGCGGAGGGCAGGAAGAACCTGCGCCATCCAGAAGAAATAGTTTTCTTGAGTTAGCTTCTCCGTGGGCGGAGCGCCAAGGGTGGCCGCGAGTGACGGCGTCGTTGATGAGGACGCCATGGGAGAGCAGGGAGGGAAGGCAGGGTTTTCTGGTGTTTCTCTTGGCCGATCGCTGGCGATCGGAATTTGGATCGGTATGCGGCAAGGCTAGGAGAGGAAGAGCTAGCTCGATACCATGAAAGATTGCTGCACTAGCCAATTGAACCAAAAGTCCCAACTGGTGGAAAGAGACTAGGCAGTGTATTTATATTCAACACAGTGCTCCCATGACCAAGCCCCTGATACATCTGTTCTGTGAATTTTATCATGATTGCTAACCATGCGTTACTTGCTTCACCTTTGTGCGAGATTTACCTTTGGAGATAACCTATTATAGCTCTGTTGTTAAAATTTATCGTTTATAGCAATGTAAAATACAATTTTTTCTTGACGCTGGCCTGTTTCTGTTTTGGGCAGTTCTGTCGGAGGATATGGCAAAGGATGGTTACGAGGACATAGTAAACATGGACATCTCCTCCGTTGTTATCGAGCAGATGAAGGAGAAACACATGGATATTCCACAGCTTACATGTACCGTTTTGCCGACAACTCCAGTCTCATAGTGTATGACTTATGGTCCTTGTATGCGGTCTATTTACATGGGTGTTTTATGTTATGCTTGAAGATATGCAGATGGATGTCAGGGATATGAGTCTCTTTGCAGATGGATCGTTTGATTGCGTCATTGACAAAGGTATATGCCTTAAGCTTCAAAATGTTTATCCAAAGGACTTGATATGATTTTTTTTCTTTGCCACCTATTTACCATTCTACCAAATGTTTTTTGTAGGGACCTTGGATGCTATGATGGTAAGCACTTGTTACTCAGTAAACTGCATTTCAATATTCTGATTAGGCATGAAATGATTCCATGGTACCCATTTTCTTTTTTACATAATCTAGTGTGGCGATGATGCCCCTCACGGTGCTTCAAGAATGCTAGCAGAAGTGGCAAGGTAAAAAAGTTTATTCGCTGTTTGCATTTGGTGTGATCCTAACTGATGAACCCAGTTGTTTTAATTAAATAAAATTGCCCTGCCTTTTCAGGATTACGAGACCTGGTGGAATTTATATGTTGGTACATCCTCTAATCCTAAAAGATACTCGAACGACAGAATATTTCATGGTTTCACGAAGAGATAACTTTCTTTGACAGATAACATATGGTGCTCCTAAGGAACGTCTCACAATTTTGAATCAAGCCCGATGCCGTTGGAATGTTGAGCTATACATTATGCGTAAGTTTGAAATACCCTCTCTTCACTCTGAAGGGGCACCCGACCCAAGTATACTGTTTCTACCTTGTTAGCTATCACTCTGTTATAACATGTTTATGTGCATGAGATATTTGCTTCATCCTTTGGGAACTACGGATTCAAATCCGTGAAAGATTGCTTCCATTACTTCCCAATTCTCATGAGATGCCCAAAACTACAATAGAAATCTGAATAATGATTGCTAAAGACTGATTGTAACCCACATCATTACTGGAAAATCTGGGGAGAAGATAAATTAGCGCCATTTATGTCGGGAATACATATTATATGGCCCGCTCTGTTTGCAATTTTTTTTTTGGATCTAACATCTAGGTTTTCATATTGTTGTACTTGTGATTTGGGAACACATGCCAGTAATTAGTTGTGCCTCTTTCAATGGCCAAAGACCAAAATACTGTTGGTTGATGGTAAGCCAGTGCCTCAGTAGCGACTGTGTTTGATATAATGACGGTGGCAATTGCGACTTAAAAAGCCTGCCTGGGCTTTGCTTTGCGCCATCGACCACCCTGCGTCATTATACAATGGTATTTTGGTCATTTTTCTACCCTATTGAATGACATTGGACACTGGTGGCATATGCAACACAACATGCAGACTAAACTTGGCAGGTCCAACATTCTGCAAACTCAGAGTGAAATGCACCATATTTCCCAATTTATTTTCTTCTATAGAGATTAATATTGTATCTTTTCTATCTGCTAGCAGCCACACCTGAATACCAGTTGAAACGGAGCAATGGCGCTTCACACGCTTCCATGGAGAAAGTTAAACTGACAGTGGATGGCCAACTGCCGCCTGACTATGTTTTTAAGGATCCAGAGTCAAATTTCGTTTATGTTAGTTACAAGTCAGATACAGCGAGTGAAAATAATTCCATAGTTGGTGGTCAAGGGGAAACCACGACTTCAGAATAATTTGTTTTTCGTCCTTGGATTGCATGGTAGTTATGAAAATGCACTCTTTTGTGCCATTCTGAGCGTGATTGATAGTATATGGTTCATTGCCTGTTGTTGTGGAAATTGGAAAATTTATGAAACAGTTCTGATTTGTTTGTATCTGCCATTAATTAGAAGTAATCCTGCCTAGTTTTATTCAGTTTGCTCAGAGTGAATAAACTTCATTTCTGTGCAAGCGGTTAATATTATGTTTACATTTGCTTTCAGCCAACGTGCATCTCATGCTATAAAAGAGTGAAGGTTCTTCTTGCACTGGACTCTCCCTGACTCAGTCTTGGATCATCTCCAGAATTTTGACAGAGCCATGCATTTGAAGCTCCTAAAGCTCATCGTCATCGTGGCCACCGGGGAACCTCTGGTGCACGGCCGATACGACAGGGTAGCACACGTCCACCAGCTCCCTGAGATTCTCCTCATAGTCCTCCTTCCCGGCGACCGGGTTGATGTCGAACCATCTCCTCGCTTTCGTCACCGCCGCCTGGACCGCTGCCTCCTCCTCAGGCTCCATCTTTCCGTCGACCACGTCCATGACGCTGCGCACGTACGCCTGCAGCTCGTCTCGAGCTAGCAGCGCCTCCCACTCGCGGGCCATCCGGTGGATATCCTCCGGACTCAGCCGGCCACTGCGGTCGATGATGGCGCTCTCCGACTTGCCGGACCTCTTGTCCGCCGCCTCCACCCGGAGCTCGCCGTACTCGTCCACCTCCAAAGTCACCTCGATATCCCGCCTGCCCCAGTTCCATATACTGCATCGCATCGCGTTCGCATCACATCAGAAAAACTGATCGAAACGCACCATCACATCACAGACTCAGCCATACGCATAGGCAGAGATAGTATACCTTGCGGCTGGGATGCCGGAGAGCTCGAGCTGGCCGAGGAATCTACAGTCCTTAGTCTCAGTGCGCTCGCCCTGAAACACCTTGATGGTGACGGTGGACCGCTTGTCCCAGAACGTGGTGAGGACGTGCGTCTTCTTCGTCGGCAAGGTCGGGTTCCTCGGGATCAGCCGCATCATCTTGCCATCCTCCGTTTCGATGCCAACCGAAAGCACATCATAGTACCCTGCATCATCCCAAATTTCCAAGTCGTTCAGTTCCTCCCCATCTCGTATCATCATCATAACGAAAATACTAGTAGAGTAGTAGTTAACGATCCAGGGCAAAAAGAAGCACGTACGATTCATCTGCGGCTCCTCCTCAAGGCCGTATCGCGTCAAGTAGCTTCCCTGGACGGCGGCGCCATAGGCCATGGCCTCGTCGGGGTCGATCCCGCTGAGAGGCTCCTTGCCGTCGAAGTAATCCCTGACCAGCTGCTGCACCTTGGGGATCCTCGTGCTGCCTCCGGCGAGGATGATCTCGTCGATCTCGCGCTTGTCCAGCCCGGCATCCGCCACGGCCTTCTCCACCTGCGCCATTGCCTTTAGGAAGAGGTCTTCGTTGAGCTCCTCGAACTGCGCCCTCGTGAGCGGCTCCGACAAGTCCACGCCGTCGAACAGCGCCTCGACCTCAACGCGCGCCTCGGGCTGGTCGCTCAGCGCCCGCTTGGCCCGCTCGCACTCCCGGCGCAGCCTCTGCATCGCGCGGCTGTCGCCGGTGATGTCCCGGCCGTGCTTCTGCTTGATCACCTCGACAAAGTGGTCCGCGAGACCGCGACGCGTTGGTCAAAGTCCTGGCCGCCGAGTCTGGAGTCGCCGCTGATGGAGAGGACCTCCAAGACACCATCCTCTACTGTCATCACGGTGACGTCAAATGTACCGCCGCCCAGATCGAACACCAGAATCTTCTTGTCGTAGCGCCTGTCGAGGAGGCCGTAGGCGATGGCGGCAGCGTAGGGGTCGTTTAGTATGCGTAGGACCTCAAGCCCGGCCATAACGCCGGCGTCCTTGGTAGCCTGCCGCTGCGCATCTTTGTAGTAGGCCGGGACGGTGATCAGCGCCTTCGTCACGTTCATGCCTAGGAAGGCCTCCGCCGTGCCCTTCAGCTTGGCGAGCACGTCGGCGGCAATCTCCTCGGGGCTGAGCACGAGAGCGTCGCTGCCGCCGTCTCCCGCCTCAACCCGCACGTGCGGTCTCCCGTCCTCATCCACGACGGCGTACGGCAGGAGCTCTATTTCCCGTTGCACGTCCGCGTCGCTGTACCGCCGTCCCAGCAGGCGCTTGGCGGCGCCATAGATGGTGTTGGCGGCCTCGCCGACGAACCCGTTGCCGCCGTCCGTGAAGGCGACCTGCGATGGGGTGGCCCGGTTGCCATGCTCGTCGGGGACGATCTCGACACGGCCGTTCCGGTAGACGGCGACGCGGGAATAGGTCGTACCGAGATCGATGCCGATCACGTCGCTGTTCTTGCTGCGGCGCGGTGGGCCGGGGTCGAAGAACGACGCCGTAAGGTTTACGGATCCGACGAGCACAAGACAGAGCAGCAACGCGGCGGCACGAGACATCGTCATCTTCTTCGCTCGATTGATGGACACGCCGGGTAGCTGCGTCTGCGTCTGCGTCAATGTACACAGCAGGTAGTAGTCAGGTACAAACCCGATTAGGCAAGTTTTGGGTGTTCAATCCAATCGATGAGGAACGCGTGGTCTGAGTAATCTTAACCGTCGATGGCCCTGACTCATTGGGAGATGTGATAATGAGTTGGCCTTCCAAATATGTAAACCGATACCAACTGAACTTTTTTTCAGATGAAAAGGCTCTGCAGCCTTGCTTTTTTTTGTGTGTGATATGACCTTGCTTTATATTGAAAGTAAGGTGTTTTTGTTATAGCATCCAACCCTACCGGAAACAAACCCATAAGCACGGAGTTTCAAACAAAACCCTACCTTGCTTTATATTGAAAGTCACTGTTGCACCTCTCTACACCCCTTAAGCCTTATTTAGTACTAGAGTTTTCATGGGGATTAATGCGGAACTAAGGATAATACTCTAGAGTACTGAGTGGTCCCCTACCGTCATCCAATTCCCACAAAACTCCATCCCAATCTACCAGGTAAGGGTAGAGTATTGAGGATTGAGAAAAACACACTAAGATTTAGGAAAAAATATGGATAAACGGGGATTAAACTCGCTCAATAATCTAGTACCAAACATGTTTTTAGAAATAAGTTGGGATTTAAAATTTGGTGGGGATTATCCCTACTATGCCTACAAAAACTCTAGTACCAAACATGGCCTTACCGAACAAATTAAGATATCAAAAGAGAATATCCGCAAATGCAAAGGTCTAAGAACCAACAATGGCCAAAGCTAGGAAAAAACTGCTCCCAAACCCTTCTCTCATTCTCTTTCACCTGAAAGATCTTCTTGCACCCCTTGTCCAAAAAAGAAGTGTTCTTGCACCCTTGGTTTGTCAATTCCAAACAAACCTCCAAAATAGATTAAAAAAATGATAGATTTCTGACAGAAAAAGAAACACAAACAATATTCAGCACATTAGCAAAGCATTACAATTGTTCAAACTGATGAGAAAGGGCGTCCACTCTGGTATTGTTCATCGAGAGATGCATCTTCTTTCCAGGGCTCAAACTGCTATCTCCATTAATGGGGAGGTTGGTCCCTTCTTTACGAACAAGTGGGGAGTGAGGCAAGGTGATCCTATCTCCCATCTTTTGTTTGATTTCATGGCTGACGGTTTGGCTGCAATGCTAGATGCAAGTCGCGCAGCCGGACACATCCATGGGGTCATTCCCCATCACATCCGGAGGAATATCTCATCTGCAGTATGCATATGATACTATAATCCTTATTCATGATGTTAGATATGAGGTTATTAACCTTAAGTTCCTCCTCCTGTGTTATGAAATTCTTTCAAGGTTGAAAATGAACATTCTTAAAAACTAGGTGATAGTGATGGTTGTGTCCCAACAGGAGCAAGCTAGTGTAGCTAACATCCTAAAATATCGCAAAAAAAACTACCATCCTAAAATGTGCCATTGGTGTGTTCCCCTACATGTACCTTGGCTTCCCCATATCTAACTACCGCCTAACAACGATTGATTGGGAACCCCTGGCTAACACTGTCGGTTGTACAGTTGACCCTGGAAGGCATGTTCATGTCTTCAGGTGCTAGGCTAACCCTGACTAACGCCTCCTTGTTCTGCCTTCCAATCCTTGTGATGGGACTTTCTCCTAGAAGATGGGACCCATGTTGTGTTGACAAACATCTTGTGCGCTTCTTTTTGTTAGAAGCGGACGGATGAACACCGGTGATCACATGGGTACGTGAGCACGCGGTTTCTATCCGACACGTGTCTAACGCTGTTTGTCTTGCCGTTAGTGCGTAATCATTAGGTGGGAACGAGACTATGATCGTAAAATAAAGCGGTCTGCTTCTTATCCCCTTTCCTCTTCCACGGACGCACACGGGACCATCCACGCGCACCATCATCCCCACTGTCCTACGCCGGCAACACTTGAGCTAGCTGACTGGAATTGGAGAGCCTCTCTGCGTTGCGGGCTCGCCGGCCGCTCCGTCGTCCGCGTCGTTCAGCTCGTGTGGCCGGTGGACTGCCCAATCTCTCTCCCAGCTCCATCCTATCCATCCACAGGAAATACGGATACAATCAAAAGACTCTTTTCCGATACATCGAGCGAATCCCAGGAAACAACTATACATAGGATTCGGCGTACATGAAAGAAATTGCAACGAATTGCAAGAAATTGCAACGAAATTGCAACGAATCTGGGAGCAATCTCCGTCGTCCCGGAGGATTCCATCAGCAGCTATATCCAGAGATTGGGCCGGAGGATTTCATCGGCAGCTCTATCCCCGCTAGTCCGCTGGCTCCGATTCAACGATGAGGACCGCCTCCCTCTCAGGAGAACAGGTGCCTCGCCAATGCCTGGCAGCGCCGCCATGGCTCGCCGCCTGCACAATCCTCCCCAACCCATCAGAGACGAGCAATCCCCTCTTGGAAGCGGCGTTCGCCTGGACGATGTGGCTCGGATTTGAGCCTTGGAGGAGCGAAGGGAACTGCTGGCGTAGCTCGCGCCGCGTCCAGGCCATGCAGCGATTGGAACGCTGCGATTTGGAGAGGATGCCGAGGTCGTCGGGCGGTCGGGGTGCGAGCTGCATCTTGTAGCCGCCGGTGTTGAGGGCGTCGCGTGGCCGGGCCGCGAGCAACTGCCGGCGTCGATGGCGTCGTGATGCAGCTGGTGGCGGCGGCATAGTCGGCTCGACGAAGGGCGGCGCTGAGGATCTCGAGGCCCCATCGCCGGCCCCGGGCGACCTCGGTAGCAGCGGAAGCGGAAGTGGATCGTGGGGTAGTGGGGTGGAAGTCGATTTACTGTTTCTGGAGGAGAATACCGATGGCGAAGGGTGAGCTCGCTGGCAGGAGGTAGAGGATCCGTTTGCAGCGATTAGAGGATCCGAGTGCTAGAGGACAACGAGGACGGGCCGGCTTTTTAGGCAGAAAAGCAATTCACGCCGTGTAGTCTCCGTGAGACAGAAAACGAATCTCAAAGCTGATCCAACGATACTTAGACCGTGCTCACGTACCCCCCTGAACACCAAATCCACTCTCTAGAAGCGGAAATACCATATAGTTAGTTGGGAGGAGGTTTGTCGACCCAAGGAGCAATTGTTGGAGATATGCCCAAGAGGTAATAATAAAATAGTTATTATTATATATTTGTGTTTATGATAAATGTTTGCATCCCATGCTATAATTGTATTTACCGAAAATATTAATACTTGTGTGTTTTGTAAACATAAAAGAGTCCCTAGTAAGCCTCTTGTTAAACTAGCTTGTTGATTAATAGATGATCATAGTTTCATGATCATGAACATTGGATGTTATTAATAACAAGATCATATCATTAGGTAAATGATGTGATGAACATACACCCATAGTAAGCGTATCATATGATCAAGTCATTAATTCCATTTTGCTTCAAGCTTTAAGATACATAGTAACATAATCATTCGACCATGAGATCATGTTAATCACCTAAACCGGATGGATGCTTTGATGATATCAAACACTACTTCGTAAATGAGTAGTTATAAAGGTGGCATTAAGTGTTCGGAAAGTATAGGTTGAAGCGTGTGGATCAGTAGTGGGATTTGTGCATCCAAATGACGGATAGATATACTCTGGACCCTCTCGGTGGAATATCATCCAACTAGCTTGCAAGCATGTGACTGGCTGATGAGTGCAGAGCACACCGTTAGGGAAACCCAAGAGGAAGGTATGATGAGCACAGTAGCAAGTTTTTCCTCAGTAAGAAACCAAGGTTTAATCGACCAGTGGGAGAAAGAAATCACTTCTGAAGGTGTTGCTAGCTGACTTTTGGCAGGGCGCACTACCGGCGTCAGCAGCAACGTGGAACCTGCACACAACACAATCAAAATACTTTTCCCCAACTTACAGTGAGGTTTTCAATCTCACCAGTTTTGCTGAAAATAAAGGATTAACTGTATAGTATGGAAAGAGATGTTTGTTTGCAGTGGAATTAAAGAGAACAGTGCCTGCAGTAAGTAAACAAAATAGTGTTTGCAGTAGATGAATTAATCAGTGTAAAATAAAGGACCGGGGTCCATAGTTCACTAGAGGTGTCTCTCCATAAAAATAAATAACATGTTGGGTGAATAAATTATAGCTGGGCAATTGATAGAATAAATATCATACATGACACGATGATTACTATGTGATTCATTTGGGTATTACAATATGATACATATACCGTAATCCAACTGCGTTTATGACTAATAATCCACCTTCCGGTTAGCGTCAGCACCCCTTTTAGTATTAGGTTGCAAGCAACAGATTCGCATTAAGAAAAGTGTGTAAAGTAAACAATATAATTATCCTTAGACAAAGCATTGTTGTTTTCTCCCTAGTAGCAACAACACATCTACAACCTTAGAAGTTATTGTCACTCTCCGAGATTACTAGAGGCATGGACCCACTATCAAACATAAATACTCCCTCTTGAAGTCACAAGCACATACTTGGCTAGAGCATCTACTAGCAACGGAGAGCATGCAAGATAACAAATAACATATGACAAGTATATAATCAATCTCAACCATAGTATTCAATATTCATCGGATCCCAGGAAACACAACATGTAGCATTACATAAATATGATCTTGATCATGATAGGTAGCTCACGAGATCTAAACATGAAGCATAAATTGGAGAAGACAACCATCTAGCTACTGCTATGGACCCGTAGTCCAGAGATGAACTACTCACGCATCACTTCGGAGGCGGGCATGGCGATGTAGAGGCCTCCGGTAATGATCTCTCTCTCCGACAGGGTGCCAGGAAGAGGTTCAGAACCCTCCCGAGCTAGGGTCGGCGATGGTGGCCGCGACAGAACTTTTCATGGATGGCGGCTTGGGGCTTTAGGTTTTTCCCGATCAGATGAATAAATAGGCGGAAGGGCGGGGTCGGTGGGCGCCCGAGGGGCCCACACCACCCCTAGGCGTAGCCAGGGGTGGCCCGCGCCTAGGCATGGCGTGCCCACCTCCTGGCACATCTTCGTCTGCCCTCTGGACTCCGTCTTCTTTACATTAAAATAGGAACTTCGACTTTTGTTTTGTCCAATTTCGAGAATATTTCATGTACAATTTTTTTGAAATACAAAACAGCAGAAAACATGGAACTGGCACTGTGGTTTCTTCTCAATAGGTTAGTTCTAGAAAATGCATAAAAGTGCAACGAAGTGTAAACAAAACATATAGAAATTGATGTAAAACAAGCATGGATCATCAAAAATTATAGATAGGTTTGCAACGTATCAGCATCCCCAAGCTTTTTAACTCGTGCTCGTCCACGAGTATGTAAGTGATAACAAAAATAATTTTTGAGGTGACATGAAGCCAACACAATCTTGATCAAGTTATTGTGAAAGCATTGTGAGCTAGGATCAAAGTACTCTAAACATAGGCATGATAGATATAATTCTAACAGTAGAACTTAGCAATGATGTTACAACATGAGAAGTAACTCAAACTAAAGATCATGAAGAATTGTGCACTGAAAGCAACTGTCTGTTTTTAGCATAGAGAAAACATAGCAAAGTGGTGTTCAGTTTGTCCTTAATGAAGTAGCAAAACATAAACGCCAGGACACCTTTAAAGTTCAAAGGGTGACTAGATACAAGTAATTTGAAAACAAGCAATAATATAATCATGAATCAATCAATAATAAATTTTGGGACTATGCACACTATACTCAGAATGAAAACTATGCTCTCTTAATTGGTGCATAAAGTAAGAAGATGAAGACTCAACATAAAAGTAAAAGAAAGGCCCTGCGCAGAGGGAAGCAAGATTACTCATTTGCTAGAGCTTTTTATTTTGAATACAATAGAGGTGTTGAAAATATATTTTGAGAGGTATGTATGTCTATGTCAATGAATGGCATCAAATGATCTATCATCCTTTCATGTTTAATTGCTTCAAGAGCGGCTCTCATAGAGAGAACAATAAATTTCCTTCTCTTCTTTGTTTAAACAAGCTAAGTACATGATTTCTCAAGTACATAGTGTTAGGATATTTAGATTATTGGTTCAATTTATATTTAGTGGGTTGGGCACCCACACCTGCTCTTTTGCAATATTAAGGACTAGCACATTGTGCATGCTAGTCAAGGTGTGAAGCCATAATAAACATGAAAGAGATGATAAATCATTCAACACTTCCTCGTGAGCTAAAACAAAACACAAAACATGTAATAATTTTTGAAGGTTTAAAGGTAGCACACAAGCAATTCACTTTGGAGTGGCAGTGAAATACCACATATAGGTAGGTATGGTGGACACAATTGGCAAACTTTAGTTTTTGGGAGTTGGATGCACGAGTAGAGCTCATACTCAGTACAGACGAAGGCTAGCAAAAAACTGGGAGCGACCAACTGAGAGAGCAATAATGGCCATAATCATTCATAGCGACAAAATATTATTAATCAAAGCATAAAGTGATATTACAAGTCAAAAACTAAATGATGATAGAGGTTTTAGGTGACTGGATTGTAGTCATAACATGATGTAAGTATGTGCCAAGTCAACCCAATAAAGAATCAAAGGAGAATACCACAATATTATGATTTGTATGATGGAAACAACGCATGATTCTTTCAATGGCACATCAAGCACTCACAACTATTTGAGACAAGTCATGCTACAACAATAACTACTAAGCATATGATTAAAATAACATCCAACATGACATGCCAAAGTCTAAGCCACAGTCTAAATAAGCTTCCTTTTGCATCAGTATTCTATGCAATTAAAACGGAGTGTGTCATTCTCCAAAACAAATATGTTGGGATCCAACCACATGCTACAACAAACACAACAAAATAAAACTAAAAACAAAAATAAAGATGCTCCAAGAACAGCACATAGCATATGAAGAAATACAAATATAGCGTTTTGAAAGATGACATGATACTTTGTTGATGAAGTGGGGGATGCCTTGGGCATCCCCAAGATTTGAGGCTTGTACCTCTTGGATATTTTTTGGGGTGACATGAGAATCCCCAATCTTGATATTTTGTCCATTCTTAATTACATTACATCATTCTTATCTCCCTACACTTGAAAACTTTCTTCATACAAAATTTCACACAATTCTCATTAGAAGCATTACTGCAATCAAAATAAAAATCCACTTGGGTTCAGTTATAACATATGTAAAACATCCATTAAAACATTAGCTATTGTAGCAACTTCTTCAAAAAGATCTTTCTCTCAAAAGAATTCAAAAACAAAGATATTAAAAAGCAAATGCAAAGAGTGGCAGAACCTGTCAAAACAGAACAACAGGTAAAGATTGATTTTTTTCGAAAATCTTCTGTTGCTGAAATCGAAAAGTGCAAAACTAACGAAAGTTAGATAATAACCTGGGGCATATGCTCAAAAATTATCAGCTCAAAATTACGTTCTGGCTGGTAACACGAATTTTTTGGTGACAACACGGAATCTGTTTCAGGACATAAACTTCCCCAAATCTTACTTTCTTCCTATTAGAGGCTATTTTTGGCACAAAAATGAAATAAAAATAATAAGTAGAGGTTATTACAGAGGTAATAACTTCCAAGACTCAACAAATAAAAAAATACAGAAATAAAACATGGGTTATCTCCCAAGAGTGCTTTTTTTAACGACTTTCAGGTAGGCGCGGAAAAAGAGCTCGCATCAAGTATTTTCAAGTGAAGAAGCATCAACATCATAAATGGAAGAAGCCTTACGTCTACCTCTCTTACCTTTACTCTTTTTCTTAGGGAAAGAATGAGAAGTGCCTGGTGGGGAGGTGAAAGTCATGATGCCTTTCTCCACATCTATTTTTGCTCCCAGGGGTTTTAGCAGAGATCGTCCAAGTGTGATTTGTCCCTTTCCTGCACATTCAATGACGACATAATCAGTAGATACCATTATTTCTAGGATTCTTGTATACACTCCTTTGGCCACTCCAATGGTAATATAACGATATTATTAGTAAGAGATATTTCTTCTCCACCCTCATAAAGTTCCCAAAGACTTAAAGACTCATAAATATCTTTAGGCATAAGACAAAACTCAGACATAATATCGCAACAAGCATAAAAAACTTCACCATTTATATGAACTTTTACTGTAGGGACCAACTTGAGGGTTAAGAATTTATTGAAACATGATCATAATTTTCACGAAGCATATTATAACATTCTTTTAAGCAAGTTGTATTTGTCTCAAGAGTATTTAATCTAGCATAAATGTTCACAAGGGATGAATCAAAATTAGTGAGCTATATGTTGCAATCAACTTTTTTATGGCATTAAAAGCTTGATCTCCATCATAATGAAGGAAATCTCCTCCTACTAGAGTGTCTAAAGCATATCTATAACAAAAAACAAGACCAAAGTAAAAGCTACTAAGAAGCAAGCCTTGAGCCATTTTAGGTTCAGTTTTATCATAAGAATTATTAATTATAGACCAAGCTTCTTTAAAACTCTCCTCACTCCCTTGTTTGAAAGTGAAGATCATTTCCTCAGGTGACATAGTAACAGGACTAGACATAGAAGCAACTTAAAATAGAAAATAATTTGTTTGTATTTTTGATACAATGAAGCAAACAAGACAAAGTAAAATAAACTAAGTAAAACAATAACAAAGTAAAGAGATTGGAGATGAGAAACTCCCCTTACAGAAATCCTCTTTCTCCCCGGCAACGGTGCCAGAAAAGTAGCTTGATGAGTGCAGAGCACACCGTTGGGGAACCCCAAGAGGAAGGTATGATGAACACAGTAGCAAGTTTTCCCTCCGTAAGAAACAATGTTTAATCGATCAGTAGGAGAAAGAAATCACTTATAAAGGTGTTGCTAGTTGACATTTGGCAGGGCGCACTACCGGCGTCAGCAACAACGTGGAACCTACACACAACACAACCAAAATACTTTGCCCCAACTTACAGTGAGGTTGTCAATCTCACCGGTTTTGCTGCAAACAAATGATTAACCGTATAGTGTGGAAAGAGATGTTTGTTTGGAGTGGAATTAAAGAGAACGGTGCTTGCAGTAAGTAAACATAATAGTGTTTGCAGTAGATAAGTTTATCGGTGTAAAAGTAAGGACCAGGGTGTAATGTCCCAGGTTTAGAGGCGATCGAGGGGTATTTAGAAAGGGATGTGCATTGCATTGTAATTTACGGGGAAATTTCGCGCTTTTAAAACAAAACTGCATCGAAGGGGGACAGGTTTCTCTCTCGACATCCTACAGGGTTAGGGTTTCGAGAGTGCGATGAATCTGTTCTTACTTATCTAAGTTAGGGTTTTGGAGAAGAGAGAAGGGATGTTGCATCACAAACTTAAGTTGCATGATTGAATTCAAACTTAAAGTTGAATTTGAATTTCAAATTCAAACATCAAATAATCATCACATAATTCAAATTTGAGATAATTTCACAAACAATTACCATTAAGCAATAATATAAGTAATACAACTATTACACTAAGCTCAATAAGGAAAACTTGGGCTTTATTGATCATCACACACATAATACATTGTCTTTACAATATTCAGATTTGAATTATGGAATTACAACAAATTACAAGAATTGAATAATTAGAAAAAGAAAAGAAAAGGAAATTACAATTCAATGATCTATCCTAACACTACAAGTTAATCTTCATTTAGCCTTGTACTTGATGATCTCCATGATCCTTGGAGCATCAGGTTGATCCCTGCAAACAAAAACAACAAAGAGCACATTATGCCAAGTGGCATTGCCACTTGGCAGGTTAGCAAATAATGGAAATGAAGAGGATATGATCAAGTCTCTGCCGAGCAGATCCATGCCACAGACAGAACCAAGTCCAAGTGCACAGCTCTAGCACACACACACATCTAGGCTGCTCACACAGCAGTGTGCATGCAGCACACCACACACACACAGCTGGTGAGTCACAACAGGCTGCCAGGCCTTGTTGTCGCCCAGAGATGGAGGTGGAGATCATATAAAGTCTCCACAGTAAACCCTAACCATTGCCATCGACAGAACTGCACTGGTAAGCCACCAAGAACACCAAGAACAGCTTCACTGTTCAACCTGCTCCATCACACCACTGAATTAAATCAAGCATCAAGCTCACCAGGAGGAGCAGGGCAAGCAAATCAACCATAAGATCAACACAGAAGCAAAACCTCTACACCAACACCAAATTCTAGGAGCTGGAGTGAGGTATACCAAGCATCATGAGCAAACCATGGTTTTGCTCATAATTAAGCATACTCATGCATCACAGAAGCAAAAAGGGTATGAAACCCTGGATGTATCATCATTTGGTTACTAAACCAATTGGTGCCAGCAAGTACAATTAAGGCTAGAAGGAAATCAAACCAGGGAACACTGGTTGTGACAACACAGTGTCACAACCAGAGAAATCCAGCAAGGATTTAATCCTATGTAGCGATCCAAATCCACCAAGCACCTATTAGTCTAGCTAAACCATCAGACTGATAGGCAACATGTGCCTATCTTGTTTATCAACACCAAAGCCACTGGTAATTCACCAAGTGATTAGTCACTGAGCACTTAATCATCAAAGAAAGCCAACAATGGTGGGAGCCACCCTAACAGCAAGAAATTACTGTCAGGGTTACCTCAACCACTTCACAGAAGCCCACACATAAGCCATAAATAATTATCATTACCCATATGGGTTCAAAAGGGAGTTAGGGTACCCAACTCGATGTTGGCATCCCTCTAGCTTCACTTCAACAATCTATATGATCATTACTGCTCAGCAGTTCACATCAATTATCCACTCAATCAATAAAGGCAACACAGATAATTGATATTAACAAGTAAATCATGAAACAGACACTTGCTAATGATCCAGTGGATCACTGCAAGCAACAGCAGGCACTGGATCAGGCACAACCTACACCAGCACAAGGCATGGTGATACCCAGACACCAAGATAAGCACCAGTTAGCCACAGTAGGAAGCACAACAGCTTAACCATCAAGCTAATGATGATTAGATAATCATCAGAGCTTGCTAACTCATACTACTGATTGCTACAAGCCAAGCATAGCATCATAAATAAATCAGCCACCGAATAATTACACACAAGTCTTAACCGAATAAACAGACATCGAAGTCATAATCATATGATTGTATCCAGAAGCACATCCAAGGCTTGATGAACCACCGGATCATGATAAACAAATAAAGCACTTAGTGCTCATCACCTAATCATACAATTAAACCAACAGTAATGCTCAATTGAGAATACTCATGAATTTGAGCACAAGGAACAAGCATACCATTGCCCCGGCACTTGCCAAATTGCAAGTAATGCACACGGAACCCAAGCCGGAGCAAAGCAAACATGAACACACTTGATATCTAGCAAGCTCAGTAACAAGAACAGAGCCACAGAGAGGGAATTAAGCAAGAAAGGAGAGCATGGCAACCAATTAGATTAGGAATGCTTGCACAGGGATATGGCAGAACATCACCCAGCAATAGCACATGCTCACTGCAGGCAAACACAACACAGTAGCAAAGTATGAGCATGAGCATGAGCATCAATACAAGCACATGAACTAGAACTAGGCCATGGCGGCAGCAGTAGCACAGCTAGAACCATGGCATCAGAGCAAGAGCAATAGTTAGAAGCGCAGAGCAGAAGACACACGCACGGCACGGCCTCTCTATGGGGAGAGGCAAGCCCGATGACGCAAGCAAAAGCACGGAGGAGGAAGAAGAGCAAGCACAGGGGGTAAGAGAGAGGTGGCGCGCGTACCTGGAGCAGCAGCACAAGGCGTGCCATGGCGGCACGGCGGCACGAGCCACCCATGGCAGCGCCAAGCCGCACCTGGCCTGGCGACGCCGAGCGTGAGCGCCCCACGGCAGCACTCACGGCAGCACCACAACAGCACCACGACGGCGCCACGGCACTCGGAGCGTCGCGCGGCGACGAGATCGCCCAGGGCACTCCACGCCAGGAGACCAGAGGCGAAGGGGGCGAGGCGAGCAAGCAGCGCAGCACGAATCGCCGCGGTGGATCTGAATCGCCGTCGAGTGGCGGTTCAGATGCGCCACACCTAGCCGGCGGCGACGGCCGGAGACGGCCGGAACAAATCGAAGAAGACGGCGGCGACGTGCGTCACCAGAGGAGGTTAGGGTTAGGGATTCGGACACGCGAGAGAGAGAGAGAGAGAGTGAGTGGGTATGGCCGGACCAGGTGGGTCGGCCAAACCTAACCCGTTGGGCCACCTGACAGGTGGGACCCAAGGGTATTTTAGGCATTTCACAATTCATAAAAATGCAGAAACTTTGAAATTAAATAATAAATGCATAGAAACTCTAAAAAAATGATTAAAAATATGAAAATGGATCAGCATAAAATTCTCTATTTAAATAAAATACCAAACAGAATTTTTAAAGACAATTAAGAATAATTCTTATTTTGATGATTTAAATACTAATTTAAATCACACATAATATTTCCAATAATAAAAATAAGTCCATTAATGTAATTGGACTTTAAAAACACCTTGACACACTGCCCGGTTGGCACCAAGGTTAAGATCTCTTATGGGTAAAGCAACACACCTCTGCAGAGTGTAAAGAACTGTGACCTGTCACTCCCTGTTCCGGGATAAGGAACTGCGAACGCGGCCGGAAAGGAGCTCCATGAAGTTCTAGTAAACCGGTGAAGGCCGACGGACATAGCTCTTTGGAATAAAAGCAATCTCTTGAAGAAATGTTTACCAAAACTTGCATTGGTATTAGACTTTCTCGGTCTAATATCGTAGATAGTGCATTAAACACCTCTTATCTATAATGAACTTGTTGAGTACGCTCGTACTCATACCACTCTTAAATCCCATGCTTAGATTGTCCGAATCGTCCGGAGGAGGACTACGACAACAATGAAGGAGCCGAGATCATCGGCTATGAAGAGCCAGACCTCTCTGGAGGTATCGAGGGCGTAGACTACCTCATAGTCTACGGAACCGGGGAGGCTTCCGGAGGAGATCAAGCCTGAACATCTCAAGTAGTAATAGTAGCCGAGCAGCCCGAACTCTTAGTATTTAGCTGCTCGAAGAAATAAATGTATAACTTAATGAGACTCTTATATTGTAAGCTAAGTTGTGTTCGCCTCGAACCCAGGAGTATTCCTCTTAGGACCCAAGAGGAGCTCCGAGACGACATGTGTATGATATTTGTAATAATAAATGAATGAGTTATGGACCTGCTATGTTCCGTTGTACTACTACGAGGGATGTAATATTTGCGGAATGGTACTTCGTGGATGTTATATCAACGACCGGCATACTACAACATGCGATGGTATGCGGTGGTCACCACGGTTGGTATCGTAGCAAAAGCTTTGACCTTAGGTTGGAACCTAGTAAATGGGACCGAACGTTAGGAGTCAAATAGGATTAGTAAAGAATTCTCTAAAAAGTATGGTGTATATTCACTTGAGAATACAACAATCATATCTTTTAGTGCGATAATTCTTTATTATCTCTATTATGATGCATTATTACTAATCTCATAATCTTTCTATTTCTACAGCCAACATGGCAAGTTCACGTCCCGGACGAAACGTGAAGGTGATGGATTCCATACTGAGTGAATACGAAGGAGGACTTGCAGATATCCTACGAGCCATGTTACTGGAATTTGGGTGTGATCCCCAGATTCAAGTAAAGAAATACATCTGCTACGATGGTACTGTATTGGCCAAGTGTAGGGTAGGGCTACGACTTCCTGAATCTTTGGGAATGAGCGTAGTAATGCCAGCAGGGGAAGCCCGAACTATGAACACAGCCTACCATATCGCCGTTATGAGAGCCATAACCGATATACGGGAGCATAAGACGAAAGAGCTTATGGGTTCCGAATTCACCCACATTCCTCATCTGGGAGAGGAGGATGATCCCATGCTTAACCACTACAAATATGCAAAACGCAAACCAGTAGACGCTGCAAAGTATATGGATAACTGAAGGAGATATGCCCTAGAGGCAATAATAAAGTGGTTATTATTTATATCTTTATGTTTATGATAAATGTTTATATGTCATGCTATAATTGTATTAACCGAAACATTAGTACATGTGTGATATGTAGACAAACAAGAAGTCCCTAGTATGCCTCTTAAACTAGCTTGTTGATTAATGGATGATTAGTTTCATAATCATGAACATTGGATGTTATTAATAACAAGGTTATGTCATTGTATGAATGATATAATGGACACACCCAATTAAGCGTAGCATAAGATCTCGTCATTAAGTTATTTGCTATAAGCTTTCGATACATAGTTACCTAGTCCTTATGACCATGAGATCATGTAAATCACTTATACCGGAAAGGTACTTTGATTACACCAAACACCACTGCGTAAATGGGTGGCTATAAAGGTGGGATTAAGTATCCGGAAAGTATGAGTTGAGGCATATGGATCAACAATGGGATTTGTCCATCCCGAT
>NC_061511.1:188168154-188207421 GCF_022539505.1 Lolium rigidum | reverse complement strand
TTCAATGATATATCCTAACACTACAAGTTAATCTTCATTTAGCCTTGTACTTGATGATCTCCATGATCCTTGGAGCATCAGGTTGATCCCTGCAAACAAAAACAACAAAGAGCACATTATGCCAAGTGGCATTGCCACTTGGCAGGTTAGCAAATAATGGAAATGAAGAGGATATGATCAAGTCTCTGCCGAGCAGATCCATGCCACAGACAGAACCAAGTCCAAGTGCACAGCACTAGCACACACACACAGCTAGGCTGCTCACACAGCAGTGTGCATGCAGCACACCACACACACACAGCTGGTGAGTCACAACAGGCTGCCAGGCCTTGTTGTCGACCAGAGATGGAGGTGGAGATCATATAAAGTCTCCACAGTAAACCCTAACCATTGCCATCGACAGAACTGCACTGGTAAGCCACCAAGAACACCAAGAACAGCTTCACTGTTCAACCTGCTCCATCACACCACTGAATTAAATCAAGCATCAAGCTCACCAGGAGGAGCAGGGCAAGCAAATCAACCATAAGATCAACACAGAAGCAAAACCTCTACACCAACACCAAATTCTAGGAGCTGGAGTGAGGTATACCAAGCATCATGAGCCAACCATGGTTTTGCTCATAATTAAGCATACTCATGCATCACAGAAGCAAAAAGGGTATGAAACCCTGGATGTATCATCATTTGGTTACTAAACCAATTGGTGCCGAGCAAGTACGATTAAGGCTAGAAGGAAATCAAACCGGGGAACACTGGTTGTGACAACACAGTGTCACAACCAGAGAAATCCAGCAAGGATTTAATCCTATGTAGCCATCCAAATCCACCAAGCACCTATTAGTCTAGCTAAACCATCAGACTGATAGGAAACATGTGCCTATCTTGTTTATCAACACCAAAGCCATTGGTAATTCACCAAGTGATTAGCCACTGAGCACTTAATCATCAAAGAAAGCCAACACTGGTGGGAGCCACCCTAACAGCAAGAAATTACTGTCAGGTTTACCTCAACCACTTCACAGAAGCCCACACATAAGCCATAAATAATTATCATTACCCATATGGGTTCAAAAGGGAGCTAGGGTACCCAACTGATGTTGGCATCCCTCTAGCTTCACTTCAACAATCTATATGATCATTACTGCTCAGCAGTTCACATCAATTATCCACTCAATCAATAAAGGCAACACAGATAATTGATATTAACAAGTAAATCATGAAACAGACACTTGCTAATGATCCAGTGGATCACTGCAAGCAACAGCAGGCACTGGATCAGGCACAACCTACACCAGCACAAGGCATGGTGATACCCAGACACCAAGATAAGCACCAGTTAGCCACAGTAGGAAGCACAACAGTTAACCATCAAGCTAATGATGATTAGATAATCATCAGAGCTTGCTAACTCATACTACTGATTGCTACAAGCCAAGCATAGCATCATAAATAAATCAGCCACTGAATAATTACACACAAGTCTTAACTGAATAAACAGATACTGAAGTCATAATCATATGATTGTACCCAGAAGCACATCCAAGGCTTGATGAACCACTGGATCATGATAAACAAATAAAGCACTTAGTGCTCATCACCTAATCATACAATTAAACCAACAGTAATGCTCAATTGAGAATACTCATGAATTTGAGCACAAGGAACAGCATACCATTGCCCTGGCACTTGCCAAATTGCAAGTAATGCACACAGAACCCAAGCCAGAGCAGCAAACATGAACACACTTGATATCTAGCAAGCTCAGTAACAAGAACAGAGCCACAGAGAGGGAATTAAGCAAGAAAGGAGAGCATGGCAACCAATTAGATTAGGAATGCTTGCACAGGGATATGGCAGAACATCACCCAGCAATAGCACATGCTCACTGCAGGCAAGCACAACACAGTAGCAAAGCATGAGCATGAGCATGAGCATCAATACAAGCACCTGAACTAGAACTAGGCCATGGCGGCAGCAGTAGCACAGCTAGAACCATGGCATCAGAGCAAGAGCAATAGTTAGAAGCGCAGCAGCAGCACACACGCACGGCACAGTCTCTCTATGGGGAGAGGCAAGCCCAGTACGCAAGAAAAAGCACGGAGGAGGAAGAAGAGCAAGCACAGGGGGTAAGAGAGAGGTGGCGCGCGTGCACAGGAGCAGCAGCACAAGGCGTGCCATGGCGGCACGGCGGCACGAGCCACCCATGGCAGCGCCAAGCCGCACCTGGCCTGGCGACGCCGAGCGTGAGCGCCCCACGGCAGCACTCACGGCAGCACTCACGGCAGCACCACAGCAGCACCACGGCGGCGCCACAGCACCTGGAGCGTCGGCGGCGACGAGATCGCCCAGGGCACTCCACGCCAGGAGACCAGAGGCGAAGGGGGCGAGGCGAGCAAGCAGCGCAGCACGAATCGCCGCGGTGGATCTGAATCGCCATCGAGTGGCGGTTCAGATGCGCCACACCTCGCCGGCGGCGACGGCCGGAGACGGCCGGAACAAATCGAAGAAGACGGCGGCGACGTGCGTCGCCGCGAGGAGGTTAGGGTTAGGGATTCGGACACGCGCGAGAGAGAGAGAGAGAGAGTGAGCGGGTTGGGCCGGACTGGTGGGTCGGCCAAACCTAACCCGTTGGGCCACCTGACAGGTGGGACCCAAGGGTATTTTAAGCATTTCACAATTCATAAAAATGCAGAAACTTTGAAATTAAATAAGAAATGCATAGAAACTCTAAAAAAATGATTAAAAATATGAAAATGGATCAGCATAAAATTCTCTATTTAAATAAAATACCAAACAGAATTTTTAAAGAAAATTAAGAATAATTCTTATTTTGATGATTTAAATACTAATTTAAATCACACATAATATTTCCAATAATAAAAATAAGTCCATTAATGTAATTGGACTTTAAAAACACCTTGACAATATTTCAAGGTTGTATTTATCCTAAATAAAAAAAAATCTCTAAAGTATTCTTAGTAATTACCTCTCACATAAAATGATAAGACATCGGAAAGGGGGGAAACAAAACCTAAAAATGGAAAGCATGCATAATTGCTTCTTTAACCATTGGCCTTATCGGACAATGATGCTATTTTTCAGAGACAGAGGACAAGGGTCAGTCCACACCTTCCAACTGCAAAACTTTGCAGTGTTCAGACAAGTTCATCACTTGCTCATGTCATTTGAGTACTTTTATCAAATTTCTTGCAAAGTACTATGGTTATCACGATTGCATAAAAACCAAAACCACTACTTTCATAACTATGAATATGACTATGTGGTGGGCAATGGAACCATGGATTGTGTTGATATGGTGGAGGTTCCATTGCAAAGGTTAATATCCATCTAGGACTAAACAACAATTGTCGCCAGTAATTCTTGTGCCGTAATAACCGTGTTAACCATAAGATCCGGAGTGGGACGGAGTAGTCAAAAGTGTTTCCACCTCTCGTACATCAACGGATGCACTTACCGTAGACACTTGACCCAGGTTGGGCAAGCGGTGGGGTGGGGATCCCATTCTAATTCCCCACGGTAAGTGGTCTATGATGGGTTGCGGCTACCGGCGAAGGAGTTTGGTTAACGAGTCCCAGACTGTCGTCGTGGTCGGGGTCCATCCTTAATTGGTATAAGAGGACCGGCGAGGACCCAGGGTCGGGGTTTGCAACAAAGGGTGGGTGTGCGAGGTAGCGGAGGAACATGATTGACTAGACCTTATACCGGGCCTCACACCATAGGAAGTGTGGACGGGAAAGCTGCCCGGTTGGCACCAAGGTTAAGATCTCTTGTGGGTAAAGCAACACACCTCCGCGAGTGTAAAGAACTGTGATCCGTCACTCCCTGTTCCGGGATAAGGAACTGCGAACGCGGCCGGAAAGGAGCTCCATGAAGTTCTAGTAAACCGGTGAAGGCTGACGGACATAGCTCTTTGGAATAAAAGCAATCTCTTGAAGAAATGTTTACCAAAACTTGCATTGGTATTAGACTTTCGGTCTAATATCGTAGATAGTGCATTAAACACCTCTTATCTATAATGAACTTGTTGAGTACGCTCGTACTCATACCACTCTTAAATCCCATGCTTAGATTGTCTGAATCGTCTGGAGGAGGACTACGACAACAATGAAGGAGCCGAGATCATCGGCTATGAAGAGCCAGACCTCTCTGGAGGTATCAAGGGCGTAGACTACCTCATAGTCTACGGAACCAGGGAGGCTTCCGGAGGAGATCAAGCCTGAACATCTCAAGTAGTAATAGTAGCCGAGCAGCCCGAACTCTTAGTATTTAGCTGCTTGAAGAAATAAATGTATAACTTAATGAGACTCTTATATTGTAAGCTAAGTTGGGTTCGCCTCGAACCCAGGAGTATTCCTCTTAGGACCCAAGAGGAGCTCCGAGACGACATGTGTATGATATTTGTAATAATAAATGAATGAGTTATGGACCTGCTATGTTCTGTTGTACTACTCTGAGGGATGTAATATTTGCGGAATGGTACTTCGTGAATGTTATATCAACGACTGGCATACTACAACATGCAGTGGTATGCAGGGTCACCACACAGGGTCCACAGTTCACTAGAGGTGTCTCTCCATAAAGATAAATAACATGATGGGTGAACAAATTACAGTTGGCCAATTGAAAGAATAAAGACCATACATAACAAGATGATTACTATAAGATTCATTTAGGCATTACAACATGATACATAGACCGTAATCCAACTGCGTCTATGACTAATAATCCACCTTCCGGTTAGCGTCCGCACTCCTTTCAGTATTAAGTTGCAAGCAACAGATTATCGCATTAATCAAAGTGTGTAAAGTAAACAATAGAATTATCCTTAGACAAAGCATTGTTCTTTTCTCCCTAGTAGCAACAACACATCTACAACCTTAGAAGTTATTGTCACTCTCCGAGATTACTAGAGGCATGGACCCACTATCAAACATAAATACTCCCTCTTGAAGTCACAAGCACATACTTGGCTAGAGCATCTACTGGCAACGGAGAGCATGCAAGATAACAAATAACATATGACAAGTATATAATCAATCTCAACCATAGTATTAAATATTCATCGGATCCCAGGAAACACAACATGTAGCATTACATAAAGATGATCTTGATCATGATAGGCAGCTCACGAGATCTAAACATGAAGCATAAATTGGAGAAGACAACCATCTAGCTACTGCTATGGACCCGTAGTCCAGAGATGAACTACTCACGCATCACTTCGGAGGCGGGCATGGCGATGTAGAGGCCTCCGGTGATGATCTCCCTCTCCGGCAGGGTGCCGGGAAGAGCTTCAGAACCCTCCCGAGCTAGGGTCGGCGATGGCGGCTGCGATGGAACTTTTCGTGGATGGAGGCTCGGGGGGTTTAGTTTTTTCCCGATCAGATGAATAAATAGGCGGAAGGGCGAGGTCAGTGGACGCCCAAGGGGCCCACACCACCCCTAGGCGCGGCCAGGGGGTGGCCCGTGCCTAGGCATGGCATGGCCGCCTCCTGGCACATCTTCGTCTGCCCTCTGGACTCTTTCTTCATTACAATGAAATAGGAACTTCGGCTTTTGTTTTGTCCAATTCCGAGAATATTACTTGTACAACAAAACAGCAGAAATCTGAGAACTGGCGCTGTGGCATCTTGTCAATAGGTTAGTTCCAGAAAATGCATAAAAGTGCAACAAAGTGTAAACAAAACATATAGAAATTGGTGTAAAACAAGCATGGAGCATCAAAAATTATAGATACGTTTGCAATGTATCACTTGCTCACAAGGGATGCCATATCACGGTACGAGTAAAGAGTATTATCGGTAACGAGGTTGAACTAGGTATTGAGATACCTACGATCAAACCTCGGATAAGTAAAATATCACGCGACAAAGGGAATCGTTATCATATGTAAACGATTCTTTCGATCACGAATTCATCGTTGAATATGTGGGAGCCATTATGGATCTCCGGGTCCTGCTATTGGTTATTGATTGGAGAAGTGTCTCAATCATGTCTGCATAGTTCGCGAACCGTAGGGTGACACACTTAAGGTTTGATGTCTTTTTAAATAGATATGGAATATGGAATGGAGTTCGAATATTGTTCGGAGTCTCGGATGGGATCCAGGACATCACGGGAGTTCCGGAATGGTCCGGAGAATAAGATTCATATATGAGAAGTCATATTCCAAGTTTGGGAATGGTCGAGTGAACTTATGGAAGGTTCCGAAAGGTTCCAGAATCATCCGGAACAATTCACTATGGCAGGCCCTAGCTGACCCACCAAGTGGGAAGGTGGACACCATGATGGATTCCATCATCTTGGCCGGCCACATGAGAAGGAAAGGGAGGAATCTCTCTTCCTCTAGGTTTCCAATTTTGGTTAGTTTTGAAGTTGGACTTCAATGTGGTTTCGGGGCAAACCCTAGGGGTTTCCACCTATTTAAAGGGGATGAGACGGAGGGGCCGACCACCACAACATCCGCACCACACAGGGCACCCAAGGCCGGCGCTCCAAGAACCCCCTCTCCCAAACCCTAGCACTAGCCCTCCTCCATACATCTCCCGTACGGCGACGGCGAAGCCCTGCAGGAGATCTCCACCACCACCGTGACCACGCCGTCGTGCAGGCGGATTTCCGAGGAGGATCTACTACTTCCGCTGCCCGCTGGAACGGGGAGAAGGACGTCGTCATCGACACCGTACATGTGATCGAGTGCGGAGGTGTTGCCCGATTGCAGCACCGTCAAGATCTTCTATGCGCTTTTGAAAGCGGCAAGTGATCGACTGTATTAGCCACGAGATTCATCTCGTTAACGTTTAGCGATCTTCGAGGGTATGTTGATCTTCACCTTGTTGGTACCATCTACTAGATTAGATCTTAGCTTGTTATTCGTTCTTGCGATAGGAATTTGTTTTGTATTCTATACTACGAATCCCTACAGCAATGTGGTCTAGGGGTTCTAAACTCAAAGATCAACATTGCGCTACTGTCAAAGTGGATTTGGCGCATGTTGCAAGAAACATACTCTCCCTATATGTGGCTTCACATTATTAGGGTGAAATAAACATGTGCAAACAAGCCTCTTCCAACTCTTCCCTGCCACTAGAGAAAATAAGTATGACATGTGGGCCAGTAAAATCAGTTAGAGTAGTATAATTTTATTTTCCTGCTTTGGAAAACAGGTCCAAGGTTTAGGGTACAAAAAATAGGGATTTAAAGTTTAGTGTTCATTTTGTTGAACCTCTAGAAGTTCAGGCTTTAAAATAGATAGTTTCTATTTTTTTATCGTACCCAGGCAACAAACACGTACATAGGGAAAAGAAACCAACCCATCTACTTGCCGATTGAAGTTATGTGCCACACGAAAAGATGACATGTATAATATTTCTCTGTGAATAAAATCTCAAATTGGTTGTAAACAAAATAAACCTCAGCGAGTAAGTAGATGTGCAGAAATGCACTTTTAATCTTGGGAGCATATGCTCCTTCAATCAAAAAAATATTTTAAAATGTAAAAAAATCTGAACAAAAATCTAGTGCGTATACGTCGATATTATATGTGTCGTCGATATTATATGTGTGTACGCCAAGTTCATCGAAAACTAACATTTTTTGTGTCATGTGTATAAAAGATAAAGAAATGTATCGTGAAAAGCTCTATTTAAACACCAATTTTTGTCTTTTTCTGCACACGACACGAAAAATGTCAATTTTTTGCGAAACCACTTTATGAGCACATAGAATATAGACATGTATGCATAAATTTTTCTTTTTTTTTTGAAGTAAAAGCACAATATATTAAGCAAGCAAGCCGTCTCATTAAAAACCTTCCAGTCGCCTTAGATACCTGGTAAGAATAAGAGTGCGTTAGAAACTTTCTGCTTCAGTCAGGTAGAGCCAAATTACAATCCTTCTTGATACCCTCCAACACACATGTCGGAGCAGAACCAAGGAGGCAACCCGAAGTACCACTCTTACCTAATTGTGCTAAACTATGAGCTACTGAATTACTCACCTGATCCACTTTTACAATTCTAATATCTAATACTAGAGAAAACTTTCAGCAACTCCCTACTTTCACTGTAGATGCACCAACTATTGGATTTATCCATATCATTGCATGTAAGAACTTGAGCAGCCCGCAAGCAATCCGATTCAAGAACAGATGATCGACCCTTAAGGGCAATCAAGTGTTTTAAACCCTCCAAGCATGCTAGCGCTTCAACATCTTCTGCCCCTGCACACCCAGGTATGAACCTCCAATCCGTGAGGACTGGATTACCTTGGTGATAACGTACCACAATACCAATTCCACCTCTTCTGGTCGTTGAGTCCCAGGCTGCATCAACATTCGCCTTCAGCTCACCTTTCGTCGGAACAATCCATCCCAAAACAGCTTGTGTGCCATCAGTATTTGCTAGACGCTCCGGTTCCACTGGCTGTTTGCCTTTCAGCTCCCACCCAGCTCCGGTTGCAGCCACATAGGAAGTAAGGTAGCTGCAAAGGTAGGGTACCTAGTCAGAGACCCTCGCCTTCCCGTCCCATGGACGATGTTGTTTCGATGGTGCTAAACTCTCCACAGCATGAATATGTACTCAGGAGAAGGAAAAACCAATCATCCCCATTAAACCTCTATTTTTTGACATTTTAAACTACGTTTAAAACTTCTTTCAAAAAGAGCATATGCTCCCAGGTGCAAAAACACTCAATAGAAATTCAAACATTTCTCAAAGAAGTGAGTCTCCAGTGGATGCGGGTTTTTTTCTCCGACGTCCCAAAATCCGTTTGAAAGAGCATTTGGGACGTGACTGTAGATGAGATGATCTAAAGCTCATCATCATCACGGACACCTCGGAGGAACCTTTGGTGCACGGCCAAGACGACAGGGTCGCACACCTCCGCCAGCTCCCTGAGATTCTGCTCGTAGTCCTCCTTCTCGGCAACCGGGTTGATGTCAAGCCATTCCCTCGCTTTGCTCACCGCTTCCTCGAGCTTCTCCGCCTCCTCGGGCTCCATCTTTCCGTCGACCACGTCCGTGATGCTGCGCATGTACGCCTCCAGCTCGTCTCGGGCTTGCCACGCCTCCCCCTCGCGGACCATCCGAGCGATCTCCTCCGGACTCAGCCGGCCACCGTGGTAGATGATGACGCTCTCCGACTTGCCGGACCTCTGGTCCGTCGCCTCCACGCGGAGCTTGCCGCCATACTCCTCCGCCACCTCCATGGTCACCTCGATGTCCCGCCTGCCCCAGTTCCATATACTGCACCGCATCGCATAACATCAGGTCACAAAAGTTGATCGAAACGAACTACCGCGTCACAGATCATACGTGAGAACCTAATTAATTAACCTTGCGGTGGGGATATCAGAGAGATCGAGCTGGCCGAGCAATGTACAGTGCTGGGTCTCGCTGCGGTCGCCCTGAAACACCTTGATGGTGACGGTGGACCGCTTGTCCCAGAACGTGGTGAGGACGTGCGTCTTCTTCGTCGGCAAGGTCGGGTTTCTCGGAATCAGCGGCGTCATCTTGCCACCGTCCGTTTCAATGCCAATCGCAGGCTCCGACCACAACGAGTACCCTGCATCCCAAATTTCCATGTCGTTCAGTTCTTGCCCAGATCATATCATCATCATAATGAAAATAATACTGTAATAATTGTACAGTAGTTAAAGAGGGTGAAAAGAACAACCCACGATTCATATGTGGCTCCTCACGATCGTGTCCCGCCAGATAGCTTCCGTGGGCGGCGGCGCCAAAGGCCATAGCCTCGTCGGGGTGTATCCCGCGGTGAGGCTCCTTGCCGTCGAAGTAATCCTTGACGAGCTGCTGCACCTTAGGTATCCTGGTGCTGCCTCCGGCGAGGATGATGTGGTCAATCTCGCGCTTGTCCAGCTCGGCATCTGCAATGGCCTTCTGCAGCTGCGCCATTGCCTTCAAGAAGAGGTCTTCGTTGAGCTCCTCGAACTGCGCCCTCGTGAGCGGCTCCGAGAAGTCCACTCCGTCGAACAGCGCCTCGACCTCGACGCGCTCCTGGTGCTGGTTGCTCAGGGTCCGCTTGGCCCGCTCACATTCCCGGCGCAGACTCTGCATCGCGCGGCTGTCGCCGGTGATGTCCCGGCCGTGCTTCTGCTTGATCACCTCAACGAAGTGGTCCGTGACGCGTTGGTCGAAGTCCTCGCCTCCGAGGTGGGAGTCGCCGCTGGTGGAGAGGACCTCAAAGACGCCTTCCTCGAAGAGCAGAACGGTGACGTCAAACGTGCCGCCGCCCAGATCAAACACCAGTGTCTTCTTGTCGTAGCCCTTGTCCAGGCCGTACGCGATGGCAGCAGCGCTGGGGTCGTTTATCATGCGTACGACCTTGAGCCCGGCGATGACGCCGGCGTCCCTGGTAGCCTGCCGCTGCGCGTCGTTGTAGTAGGCCGGGACGGTGATCACCGCCTTGGTGACATTCCTGCCTAGGAAGGCCTCCGCCGTGCCCTTCAACTTCGCGAGCACTTCGGCGACTATCTCCTCGGGGCTGAGCACGAGAACGTCATCGCCGCCGCCCCCCACCGGCACTCGCACGTTCGGTCTCTCGTCCTTATCCACGACGGCGAACGGCAGGAGCTCTATCTCCCGCTGCACGGCCTCGTCGCTGAACCGCCGTCCCAGGAGGCGCTTGGCCGCGCCACAGATAGTATTGGCGGCGTGCTGATCCTTGGCGGCCTCGCCGACGAGCCTCCTGCCGCCGTCGATGAAGGCGACCTGCGACGGGGTGGCCCGGTTGCCCTCCTCGTTGGGAAGGACCACGACATGGCCGTCTTGGTAGACGGCGACGTGCGAATAGGTGGTACCGAGATCGATGCCGATCACGTCCCTGTCCTCGGCGAGGCGCGATGGGAAGTCAAGAAGCGACGCCGCGAGGTTTAGAGATCCGATGAGCAAAAGCCAGAGCAGCAACGCGGCGGCATGAGCCATTGTGATTTTGTTCGTGTTCCATTGATGATGGAGTACACGGCACTACGGCAGGTATAGTAGTCAGGTACAAAACCCGATTTGCCTCGATAGAGATAGAGACAAGTTTTGGGTGTTCAATCCAATCGCTAATGGACGCGTGGTCTGAGTATTTCTTTTTTTCCTTTTTGACATGACGCGTGGTCTGAGTAATTTTAACCGAAGATAGATTCTCATGCACGAATGGAACCTGGGTGCGGGCGCACCCAGTTTTCCAAAAAATGAAAAAAACGCTATTTCAAAATTTCAAAAAAATATGTAGTAAATTTTTGCATATACATATTATGTTGATACTTACTCGTGTACGTTTTCACGAAAAAATATCATTGTATGTGGCCTACACAAAAATGACAAAATGCCCAAATGACAATAGTGAATAGGAATTTGTACTAGGATCCGAAATTTGCATTTTGTCATTTTTGTGTAGACCACATACAATGGTATTTTTTCATGAAAACGCACACGGGTAAGTATCAACATAGTGTGAACATGCAAAAATTTACTTCACATTTTTTGAAACTTTTAAATAGCATTGTTTTGAATTTTTCATAACTGGGTGCGCGCGTACCCAGATTCCGTTTGGCATTTTCGCTCAGCTTAGTGCTTAGTAAACTCCTGAACCGTCTGATTTTGTATCTGCTCTATGAATCGTATTTCCGTTGGTCTTTTTTCTTGCCAAATTTAGACAAAGACGCCACACCAATAGCACACCCGTGCGACCCGTCAGCGCCACAAAATGTTCTTCATGGCAACAACTGTGTATACCAACTCGCTGCAACTCGAAGTGCAAAGTGTTGTAGCAAACGTTTTTTGTTCACAAAAGCGATTTGAAGGTTTAATTGGCTTAGAATTATCTTTTGCTTTTTCTTTTCAAGCAACCAACAAAACAAAGTAATGCCTTGTATACCCAACTTCACCGTATGGTTGTCAAGCACAAGATTTCGTATTAGTAAAACTAAAATAACTTGTAAATAATAAAGTAAAACAATCTATGACTAGGCAAGTAAAGTGAAAACAATACTAGGAAGGTCTTTTGGGATTTGATTTGTGTTTGCTAATAGTAAAATTATTTTTGTATTTTAAAATTTATTTAGTGTAGGAAACTTGGTTAATGACTAGTGCATTTTACAACATATTTTAGGCATGTAAAATATGCTACTTTTCACTCATATCATGCTCTATCTAATTCTAAGTATGCTATTTATGCGTGATTACAAGTTTTATTTCATTTTCAATGAATGTTGCACAACTATTAGTTTTATATTAGTATTTTATTAGTTTTTCTTGTCTCTTATATGTGTGTAGGTGAAAGTGCAATTATGGCTAAAGCAAGGCAAGGGGATCAAAGGATGGAGGAGCGGCATCCACCAGACTTAGACATTTGGAGGGTAGAAAATATGATTTTTCTGTAATATAAAATACCAGTCCAAGACCATGGTGGTGTAGCCCTAATCCATACGAGTTCAACGAGCCGAAAAAACGCCGAAATCAGAGTTCATACGCCGAAATCATGTAGAGCAGCTCACAAGATCTAAACATGAAGCACAAAATTGGAGAAGACAACCATCTAGCTACTGCTATGGACCCATAGTCCAGGGATGAACTACTCACGCATCACTTCAAAGGCGGGCATGACGATGTAGATGCCTCCGGCGATGATTTTCCCCTCCGGCAGGGTGCGGGGAAGAGCTTCAGAACCCCCCGAGATGGGTTCTGCAATGGCTGCCGCGATGGAACTTTTCGTGGATGGAGGCTCGGGTATCCAAGGTTTTCCCGAGATCGCGAATAAATAGACGGAGGGGCGATGTCGGTGGAGGCCAGGGTGGCCCACACCACCCCTAGGCACGGGCCAGGGCCAGGCCGCGCCTAGGGTAGGTGTGGCCGCCCTGCTTCCCCCTTCGACTCCCCTCTGGACTCTGTCTTCGTTACGGTAAAATATTGACTTCGGCTTTTGTTTCTTCCAATTCCGAGAATATTTCTTGTACAACTTTTCCGAAATACAAAAACAACAGAAAACAGGGAACTGACACTGTGGCATCTTGTTAATAGGTTAGTGCCGGAAAATGTATAAAAGTGCAACGAAGTATGAGAAAAACATATATGAATTGGTGTAAACAAGCATGGAGCATCAAAAAATATAGATTCGTTTGCGACGTATCAAGCATCCCCAAGCTTAACTCCTGCTCGTCCTCGAGTAGGTAAGTGATAACAAAATAATTTTTGAGGTGACATGAAACCAACACAATCTTGATCAAGCACGTAAAGCATTGCGAGCTGGGATCTAAGTACTCTAAACATAGGCATGATAGATATAATTCTAACAATAGAACTTAGCAACTACGTTATAACATGAAAAGTAACTCAAACAAAGGATCATGGATAATAGTGCATTGAAAGCAACTGTTTGTTTATGATCATAGAGTAAACATAACAAAATGGTACTCAACATGTCCTTTATGGAGTAGCAAAACATAAATGATAGGACACCTTTAAAGTTCAGAGGGTGACTAGATACACGTAATTTAAGAACAAGAAATAGCACAATCATGAATGAATCAATAATAATTTTGGGACTATGCACATTGCACTAAGAATGACAACTATGCTATCTTAATTGGTGCATAAAGTAAAAGATGAAGACTCAACATAAAAGTAAAAGAGAAACTCTTTGCAAAGTAAGCAAGATAAATAAGTTTTATAAACCTTCTAAAAAGTATGGTACTTATTAGCGTTTAGCTCTCATTGCCCCTATCATAAGCATCTTGAATGGTTAAAATTAATGTGAATCAAAAATGAGCTATATGCTTGCAAATCACAAGTTAAAAATCTCATGCCACTTGAATGCGAGTACCTAAACCTCATGCTACTCAACTTAGGTCCCAAATAAGTTCTTGTCATTGTAACTATACATGTATCATTGGGAACCGCCAACGGGGTACCTCTTGCTCGATGATATGGAGGTACTCTTGTAGGAGCAATCCCATGCCAAAATGACAAGACAAACAAATAATGAACATCTCAGCAATTTTTTTATTTACTATGGGTATAGCTTTTTATTTCAAATGCTTCATAGAATGCTCACTATGGTTCGTTGTAAATTTTCACCATGAATGATGCATGGCTTAGATTAGCGGCCCATGCGTTTCCCTAACTCATATACAAACTTCATGGACTTACAAGTTTCCGTTTTATTTCGCATCGCTAGGCATCCATAATCAAAAGAACATGAAATCAACTAAATATAAGTGCAATGTCGAAAGTGTTCCCTATGAAAGCATGGTTATACTAACTCCCAACTTGCAATTTGCAAACATATAAACTTCATAAGATATTCACAATGATCAAATTTATTAAGTACAAGAAAGGAAATGTGCCATCAAGTTCGTGAGAGCTTTACTGACTAATTTTCTCATGCCAAAATTTAATTTAGAATATAAATAAAAACATGATGAATATACTTGGAATAGCAATAATGCTGATAGGTAGATATGGTGGACACAATTGACGAACTTTGGTTATTGGTGGTTGGATGCACGAGTAGAGTTCATACTCAGTACAAGTGGAGGCTAGCAAAAGACTGGGAGCGACCAACTAAGAGAGCAATAATATCCATAATCATGCAGAGCGACAAAAAATTATCAATAAAAGCATAAAGTCATATTACAAGTCAAAAACTAAATGATCATAGAGTCTTTAGTTGATTGGTTATAGTCATAACATGGTATAAGCATGTGCCAAGTCAACCCAATAAAGCATTAAAGATGAATACCACAATATTATGCTTTTATGATGGAAACAACACATGATTCTTTCAATAGCACATTATGCACTCTCAGCTTTGAGACAAGTCATGCTACAACAATAAATACTAAGCATATGACAATAATAACATTCAACATGACATGCCAAAGTCTATGCCACAGTCTACACAAGCATCCTTTTGCATCACTATAGTCATGATATATTTTACTCGTATCCAACACCAATCAACTTATTTGAAATAATTCTCAGAGATGAAATACATTATGGACCAGAGAGATAATTATACAAAAATAAAGAATACTAACTAGCTCTGAACAAAATTCAAGTGAAAGAATAAGAGCTAAACGCATTACTAGAAAACTAGAACACTCGCAGAACAATGACAGCGGAAACTAGAGCGTTCTATGCAATTAAAACGGAGCGGGTCTTTCTCCAAGACAAATGTGCCAGGATCCAATATATGCTACAGTAAACAAAACAAAACAAAACAAAAAATAAAGACACTCCAACAACAACACATAGCATATGCAGCAATAAAATATAGCGCATAGAGAGATGAGTTGTTGCTTTGTTGATGAAGAGGGGATGCCTTGTGCATCTCCAAGCTTTGACGCTTGTACCTCTTGGATATTTATTGGGGTGCAGGGGAATCCGCAACCTTGAGATTTTGTCCATTCTTCATCTCATCACATCATTCTTCTCTCCCTACACTTGAAAACTTCTTTCATACAAAACTTCACACAATTCTCTATTAGCAGCATTAGTACAATCAAAATAAAAAAATCTACTTGGGTTCAGTGATAACCTATATCTGATACGTCTCAAACGTATCTATAATTTCTTATGTTCCATGCTAGTTTTATGACAATACTCACATGTTTTATATACACTTTACATCATTTTGATGCATTTTCCGGCACTAACCTATTAACAAGATGCCGAAGCGCCAGTTCTCGTTTTCTGCTGTTTTTGGTTTCAGAAATCTTACACAAGAAATATTCTCGGAATTGGATGAAACAAAAGCCCACGGTCTTATTTTCCACGGAGCCTTCCAGAAGTCCGAAGAGGAGACGAAGAGGGGACGCGAGGCGGACACACCCTAGGGGGGCACGGCCCAACCCCTGGCCGCGCCGCCCTATGGGGTGGGCCCCTCGGCTGCCCCCCGACTCTGCCCCTTCGCCTATTTATTCTCTCCGTCGCGAAAACCCTAGTACCGGGAGCCACGATACGAGAAAAGTTACCGTGACGCCGTCGCCGCCAATCCCATCTCGGGGATTCGGGAGATCGCCTCCGGCACCTCGCCGGAGAGGGGAATCATCACCGAGAGGGCTCTACATCACCATGCCCGCCTCCGGACTGATGCGTGAGTAGTTCATCCTTGGACTATGGGTCCATAGAAGTAGCTAGATGGTTGTCTTCTCCTCATTGTGCTATCATGTTAGATCTTGTGAGCTGCCTAACATGATCAAGATCGTCTATTTGTAATGCTACATGTTGTGTTTGTTGGGATCCGATGAATATGGAATACTATGTCAAGTTGATTATTGATCTATCATATATGTGTTGTTTATGATCTTGCATGCTCTCCGTTGCTAGTAGAGGCTCTGGCCAAGTTGATACTTGTAACTCCAAGAGGGAGTATTTATGCTTGATAGTGGGTTCATGCCTCCATTGAATCTGGGACAGTGACAGAAAGTTCTAAGGTTATGGATGTGTTGTTGCCACTAGGGATAAAACAACAATGCTTTGTCTAAGGATATTTGTATTGTTTACATTACGCACAGTACTTAATGCAATTGTCTCTTGTTTGCAACTTAATACCGGAAGGGGTGCGGATGCTAACCCGAAGGTGAACTTTTTAGGCATAGATGCATGCTCGGATAGCGGTCTATGTTATTTATCGTAATGCCCTAAGTAAATCTCATATTAGTCATCATGATATGTATGTGAATTGTTATGTACTCTCTATTTGTCAATTGCCCAACTGTAATTTGTTCACTCAACATGCTATTTATCTTATTGGAGAGACACCACTAGTGAACTGTGGACCCCGGTCCATTCTTTTACATCTGAAATACAATCTACTGTAATCTCTGTTCTCTGTTGTTCTTCACAAGCAAACATCATTCTCCACACCATACGTTTAATCCTTTGTTTACGACAAGCTCGGTGAGATTGACAACCTCACCGTTAAGTTGGGGAAAGTATTTTGATTGTGTTGTGCAGGTTCCACGTTGGCGCCGGAATTCCCGGTGTTGCGCCGCACTACACTCCTCCACCAACAACCTTCACGTGGCCTTCATCTCCTACTGGTTCGATAACCTTGGTTTCTTTCTGAGGGAAAACTTACTGTTGTGCGCATCACACCTTCCTCTTGGGGTTACCAACGGATGTGTGCATCACGCGCCATCAATATCAAAGATCTATTAAAGCTTTAGCTACTGTATCAACCTTTCAAAAATCTCTTTGATCAAAAAAACTCAAAAATAAAGAGATGTAAGAGGCAAATGCAAATAGTGCGTAAATCGTCAAAACGAACGACAGGTAAAGATCATTTTTTTAGAATATCCTTTGTTGCTCAGCTTGGAAAGTGGTCAACTAAAGAAAGTTAGATAATAGCCTGGTACATATGCATAAAAAATGGCAGCTCAAATTTTTTCTATGGCTATGTTTACGATTTTTTATGGTAACAACATAGAATCTGTTTTCAGGACAGCAACTTCCCCAAATCTTATTTTCTTCCTATTAGAGGCTATTCTTGGCACAAAAATCAAATAAAAATGTTAAGGAGATGTTATTATAGATGTAATAACTTTCAATACTCAATAAAAAGAAAAAATACAGAAATTAAACATGGGTTATCTACCAAGAGTGCTTTTCTTTAACGCATTTTAGCTAGGCGCAGAAAAAGAGCGAGCATCAAGTATTAGCAGGTGAAGAAGCATCAAGATCAATCGCTTCCTCTAAAACACAACTTGTCAAGGTAGGCACTTTAGATACCCCTGGAGATGATTCAACATGTAAACCACTCTTAGTTGTACTAAACGTTTTATCAATTTTAAACATATTATGGGGTTTTGGTTTAGGTGCCTTGGAACATACATGAATTTTTGTTTTTTTTCCCACAAAAGGTTTCTCCTTCTTAAACCCAAGAGATGAAAAGGCTAAAATTAAAGTTTTCATAGCCTCCTCTGGTTTACCAATCCTAAGGTTTATGTTATCAGGGGTATTGCTAGCTTCTAAAACAGTGATTTTTTTAATTATACTTTCTATGGATTCATTAATTTTGCTAGCATTACCAAGGCAATTTGGCAAATTTTTCTCTAGAGAGCTTAGTCTTTCTATAACATCCTCCAAAGTATTCTTAGTTTTAACAACATTTGTAGGTGGGATTTCTACCAAGTTTTCAATTAAATTGCAGGCTTCCAAAGCGGGAGTACCCAGAAAATTACCCCCGTGAGAGTATCCATAACATATCTATTCCAACTAGATAAACCAACATAAAAATTTCTAAGGAGGATCATGGTAGAATATTTTTTAGTACATCTATGATGAGCATTACTTATTTATACCAAGCATCTTTCAAACTTTCTCCCCTTGTTGCTTAAAAGAACGAACCTCAACTTCAGGAATACTCATTTTAGCAAAAGTAAAACTATGCAACATAAATAACAACTATAATAGAAACTAATTTTTTTGTGTTTTTGATATAAAGACGACTATAAAAGAAACTAATTTTTTGTGGTTTTGATATAATGAAGCAAACAAAACAAATAAAGTAAACTAAGAAAAATAGTAACAAAGTAAAGAGATTGGAGATGAGAGACTCCCCTTGCAGAAATCCTCTTTCTCCCCGACAACGGCGCCAGAAAATCTTGATGGTGCTCCGGTGATGACGTCGTACAATCTTGGTGGCGGTTGTTGTGGAAGCGGTTGGGAAACCCCAAGAGGAAGGTGTGATGAGAACAATAGAAAGTTTTCCCTCAGTAAGAAACCACGGTTTAATCGACCAGTAGGAGAAAGGCGTGATTTCCGAAGGTGTTGCTAGCTGACTAGTGGCAGGGCGCACTATCGGTGCTAGCAACAACGTGGAACCTGCACACAACACAACCAAAGTACTTTGCCCCAACTTACAGTGAGGTTGTGAATCTCACCGGTTTGCTGAACACAAAGGACTAGACGTATCGAGTGGAAGGAGATGTTTGCAGTAATTAAAGAGAACAATGTTTGCAGAAAGTAAACAGAACAGGATTGCAGCGGTTGAATTTATCAGTTAAAGGAAAGGACCGGGGTCCACAGTTCACTAGAGGTGTCTCTCCATAAAGATAAGGGATTTCTATTTTCGTGCCCCTGCTTCGTTAGTTGTACTCAGTTTTCCCCAGCTCGTTAGTTTTTCCTCAGCTTTCCCTCCCTCTAGTTTGAAACCCCTCGAAGACGCGGGTTGCCGTCGGGTCGGAGGCCTTACCGTTACCGTTAATCCGACGGGTGGGGCTGCACGGAGGTGGGGCTGCATAGAGGGCAGTTCCTCTCCGACCGTCTCGTGCCGACGGGTAGCCATCCATCTACCGTTGACGCGTGGATCGTTTTATTTCCTGATTGTATACACGGTGCTGCCAATGACAAATGGGGCCGCTCTATGGGGCTGCCGCAGCCAATGACCAAGTGGGTCGTCTATTTATTTATAGAAAATTATATTGCCGCTCCGTAGGGCCTCCGCAGCCAATGACCGCTGTGGCAGGTGACTATTTTCGCAGCTTAATCTAAAGTGACTCTTATGCTAAACATTGTGCATCCCGACGTTGACCTAGCAGTGGCGGCGAGCATAGCCGTTCTGACCATGCCGATATCGGCATCGGCATCGTTTGGAGGATGTGGTGCTCGAATAATAGTGGAAATGCGACATTATCTTTTACATGTGCATAATATATAGAAAATAGTTAGATCTCTAAATCGATGCATATGAAGCTACATATATATTCTTGGTCATAATCCCCTTATCTAAAGGGGATGGATGCATGGCTTCACGTCGTCGTCGCTTTCATCGTCGGTATCTTCGTCGTCCGAGTAGTAGTACTTCCCGCACATTGTTCCGTCGAACACCTTCACTGTGAGCACATCATCGCCTTCATATTTGAAGTGTACGAAGCAGCCGAAATCCACACCGTGCGCGATGGCGAATTTCTCCCAGCCCTTTTCGAGGTACATCCGGCCTTGACCGTCAAATAGGACCTCCACGGTCCGGAGACGAGGACCACGGCCAGCTGCTCGCAGATACACCTTAGCCGGCTCCCGGCCGTCAAGATAGTCCGCAAACTTTTTTGGGAGAGCCTCGCAAAGAGATCGAGCGCCGATCGTTTGAAATTAAAGGTTTTTTAGAACATGCCCATAATTAATCACATGCATCATATATGTGGGAACGCGTACGTACCTTCTTGACCAAAGGGTCTTCATAGACGACGATGAAGAACTCCTCTATGATCAATGGCAGTGTTGACGGTGGTGGTGGCAATGATGATGATCCACTTCCCCTTCCCTTCCCCTTCCCCTTCCCCTTCCGGTCCGCGTCCGAGACGTGGAAGCCATGGCAATGGATCAAGTGTATGTGAACGAAGAAGAGAGAGGCAGAACCTATTGACACAAGGGATGGCCGTGTGGGTGTTTATAAGGGAGAGATGACCGTTGTAGGGGTTTACACAATAAAATAAGGAGGAGGTGAACGTTGGTGGGGGTTTACACAATAAATTAAGGAGGAGATGACCGTTGTGGGGGTTTACACAATAAATTAAGGAGGAGACGACCGTTGTGGGGGTATATATCTCAACAAAATTAAAAAGTAATGCGGACTATCTTGATGGAAATGGAACTTCGTGATATAGTTTATCATTTTACCGTGAAAAATAATGCCTAAAAGAAATGGTAATTTGTGATAGTTTATCATTTACCGTAATGGCTACAACAAATCGTTGATGGTTTATCATTTTTTACGTGAAAAGCAATGGCTACAAGAAATGGGTGATGGTGTATCATTTTTTGCGTGACAAGTAATGGCTACAACAAAATCGGTGATGGTTTATCGTTTTTTGCGTGAAAAGTAATGGCTACAAAAAATGTGTGATGGTGTATCATTTTTTGCGTGAAAAGTAATGTCTACAACAAAATCGGTGATGGTTTATCGTTTTTTGCGTGAAAAGTAATGGCTACAAAAAATGGGTGATGGTGTATCATTTTGCGTGAAAAGTAATGGCTACAACAAAATCGGTGATGGTTTATCGTTTTTTGCGTGAAAAGTAATGGCTACAAGAAATGGGTGATGGTGTATCATTTTTTGCGTGAAAAGTAATGGCTACAACAAAATCGGTGATGATTTATCGTTTTTTGCGTGAAAAGTAATGGCTACAACAAATCGGTGATGGTGTATCATTTTTTTGCGTGAAAAGTAATGGCTACAACAAATCGGTGATGGTTTATCATTTTTTGCGTGAAACGTAATGCCTAAAAAGAGTTTATAATTTAGCTCGTGAAAAATAATGCAGAAAACCAAACTTTGCGTGAAGCTAACCGACGAGAGAGAGAGAGGGTGGTGGCCTCGACCAGAGAGAGATAGGGGTTATCCTGCCCGTTAGATCATACGATCAACGGTCGGCGGGCACGATCCGCGTGACATGGGCTAGACCAATCAGAGCAATGTTGGGCGTCTGTGAGAGTTTGTGAAGGGAGAGGGCAAAACTGAGTAGTATCAAGAAACCAAGGGCAAGTGAGTAGTAAACAGACTAAGGGATTCAAATATGAGATTTAAAAAATGGAAAATGCGTGTTTTGTACAATGAAACGCATCTTGGCCTACCTCAAACTATTTGCAATACAAATCTACATGAGTGTGAAAATTATGGCCTCATTCAGACAAAGTATGTTTTGGGGAAAGCTGTTTTGGGTAGGGCTTATTATGGAAAACCATGCACCTTCATAGCTACTAGGTGATTTGAGAAGTGGCAATTTGTGGTGAAACTTGATTTATCTATGATTTATCTATGATTTGAGAAGTGGCAATTTGTGGTAAAGACTCAATGAGTAAGTGCCACTCTTTTTCGGAATTTTTTGCACATTAAATAACTCATTTAACTAGTTAATCCCATTTGTTGACTCTCTGTTGACCAGCCACTTGAGGGTAAAGCCGAGTATATTGCACTAGCCGGTATTAGCACTCAAGGGGAAAGCCGAGCACACAAAAAATGCTAGTATATGACTCGAGGGTATACCTGAGTATATCTAAATTTCCAGGGTTAGACCCGAGGACGCGTGTTGCGATGCAGAAGTGGAAGACGTGCCATTGTTGACGCGTGTCGCGGTGCAGACGTGCAAATAGTGGACGCGTAGGATGCGGGTCGCATTTAGGACGCGTAAGCCCCTCCCTCCCTCCATCTGCACACAGTCGTCTCATTCTCGCTCACGCACGAAACCACCCCTCTCACGTCCCATCAACTTCTCCAAATCGAAAAAACCCCAACCGCCGTACGCACGCTACCCTGCCGGCGATGGAGAAGAAGAATGCGCCGGCGGTCGTCGCCTCCGAGCCCGTCGCCTCCGCGCCCGTCGCCTCCGAGCCCGTCGCCGCCGAGCCCGTCGCCGCCGAGCCCGTCGCCGCTGAGCCCGTCGCCGCCGAGCGCGTCGCCGCCGAGGGCGGCGCATCCAAGCGCGGCGCCTCCATGAACTGGGCCTCTCTCTCGGATGATGGACCACTTCACAAGATCGGCGAATGCTTGCGGCGAACGAGGAGTACGCCGACACCTACTCGCTATGAGGCAAGTCCGTAGAAATTGGCGCTCGGGTTTGCCTCGAGCCCGACGTGCACCTGGATGAATGGATCATGCTAGACCACGCCCTTCCACGCGTCGCTGAGTTCACCTTCCTCCAACTCGGCACATCACGCTACGTCACCATAGATCTATCGGAAGTTCATACAAGGTTCAAATTCCTCCATATCTACCTTTTTATTTTCAGTCTTAAACATCTTAGTGCTTGAATGTTATCTTCATCAATATATTTTAGATACTACTTCGTCGGCTTTTGCCGTGGCGTCATCGTGCTTGCCCAGAAGAACCCGCCGCACAAGATACGGCTGCTGAACCCACTCACAAAGAAATCGAACACTATGTTTGAGGCGCAGATGCCATCTGTTTTTCCGAAATCGATCGTCGTTATCAAATCCCCGACTATGGTCTTCGTTGCCGCACATTACCCGCCGGAAATTGGTTGGGTCGATGAGAGCACTCCAACTAAGGATATAAATGAAGATTGGGGAGAAGGAAGATTTTCGATCAAGAACCATTGTTTGCGTTGCATTACACCGTTCAATGGTGAAGCGTATGCGATAGTCAGCGGACAATTTTGAGATCGGAAGAATAGTGTGCACCAATGTACAGTTGCAGCAGCGCGCAAGCACCTTGTCAAGATGGAGACACTAATTTCATTTCCGAACTTGGACGTCAGAAGTTCTACCTTGTGAAGTCGGATGGTGATCTGCTGCTTGTGTTGTTGGTCAGCGAGGCTTTGGCGGGCAAACCATTGGTGTACCGTGTGGACACTCAGAGCCGCTCTCTCCATCCGGTTAGTAACATTGGTAGTAATGCCTTCTTCGTGAATTATATCCGGTGTATCTCCGTCGACACCAGAGTGTACCCGACACTTCAACCTCGGCAGCATCTACTACACGGATTTGGGTTATATCGGAGAGTACTCTCATGATACAAATGCACTGGGATGAGTGGCCACTACGTGTGGATAGAATAGGACTCTACGGTTTGAGAAATGAACACAGGCCATACCGTTTGGAGGATGTATTGGCCTCACACTTGCGGACGGAAGGAGTTCAATGAATATTTCCTTGGGGAAATGCACGAATGGAGGGAGGAAGAAATATATGGGGAGGAATGAAGAACAAATTCATTCATCCTGGGGTCCCCATCCTAATCTTCTTGTTGTCCATACATTGTGTGCGTCTTGTATATTTTTCAGTTTAGTTTGTCGTTAGCATTAACAATGTTATTGGCTGCTTTTGGCTGCTGTATGCAGTTTATGTATTATACTTAGTTTTCTGATTATGCTGTTGTGAATTTATCATATACTAGCTTCTAGATTTGCTGCCATATTGGGCAAAAAACGAGGACCAAAAGGCATAAATAACCCCGCAGATTTGCTACTAGATTTGCTGCCATATTGAAGAAAGACAGAAATAGAAGCTTCTCTAGATTTGATACTAATTTAGTGAAAAATACGAGAGAGAGAAAGAGGGGAAAAGGTGCTCTTAAAAATGCCAATTTGGGCCGAGAGAGACAAAACCCAGCTCCTGCTCACGTGCAACCAAACGCTTCTCGTCCTGTCCCACGCGGTCCCTTTCTAACAGCCCACGCGACGCGGCCCCACGCGGCCCCACGGACGACGTGGCGCAACACGTCGGCACTGAGACGTCCAAATAGACGGATTCCTTCCGTCCGAGCTCCTTCTGCGGGTTTCGGACATAGGCTTGGGGAAAAGCGAGGAAAAACTAAGGGGCTGGGGAAAGCGAGTACAACTAACGAAGCGGGGGCACGAAAATAGAAATCCCTAAAGATAAATAGCATGTTGGGTGAACAAATTACAGCTGGACAATTAAGAGAATATCGACCATACATGACAAGATGATTACTATACGATTTGTTTGGACATTAAAACATAATACATAGACCGTAATCCAACTGCGTCTATGACTAATAATCTACCTTCCGGTTATCGTCCGAATCCCTTTCAGTATTAAGTTGCAAGCAAAATATTATCGCATTAAACAATGTGTGTAAAGTAAACAATAGAATTACCCTTGGATAAAACATTGTTGTTTTCTCCATAGTAGCAACAACACATCTACAATCTTAGAAGTTATTGCCACTCTTCCAGAAAACTAGAGGCATGAACCTACTATCGAGCATAAATACCCTCTCTTGGAGTCACAAGTATCTACTTGGCCGTAGTATCTACTTGCAACGAAGAGCATGCAAGATCAGAAATAACATATGACATGAATATATAATCGACCTTAACATAGTATACAATATTCATCGGATCCCAACAAACACAATATGTAGGATTACATAAAGATGATCTTGATCATGCATGTAGGGCACCTCACAAGATCTAAACATGAAGCACAAATTGGAGAAGACAATCATCTAGCTACTGCTATGGACCCATAGTCCAGGGATGAACTACTCACGCATCACTTCGGAGGCGGGCATGGCGATGTATATGCCTCCGCGATGATTTTCCCCTCCGCCAGGGTGCCGGAAAGAGCTTCAGAACCCCCCGAAATGGGTTCTGCAATGGCGGCCGCGACGGAACTTTTCGTGGATGGAGGCTCGGTTATCTAGGGTTTTCCCAAGATCGTGAATAAATGGGAGGTGGGGCAATGTCGGTGGAGGCCGGGGTAGGCCACACCACCCCTAGGCGCGGGCCAGGGCCAAGACACGCCTAGGGAAGGTGTGGCCGCCCCGGTGCCACCTTTAACTCCCCTCTCGGACTCTGTCTTCGTTACGGTAAAATATTGACTTCAGCTTTTGTTTCGTCCAATTTCGAGAATATTTCTTGTACAACTTTTCGAAATACAAAAAGCAGAAAACAAGGAACTGACACTGTGGAATCTTGTTAATAGGTTAGTGTTGGAAAATGTATAAAAGTGCAACGAAGTATGAGCAAAACATATATGAATTGGTGTAAAACAAGCATGGAGCATCAAAAATTATAGATACGTTTGTGTATCACCAGCCCACTAAAATATAAATTGAACCAATAACCAAAATCTCCTAACACTATGTACTTAAGAAATCATGAACTTAGCTTGTTTAAACAAAGGAGAAGAGGAACTTTATTGTTCTCTCTATGGGAACCGCTCTTGAAGCCATTAAACATGAAATGATGATAGATCATTTGAGGCCATTCGTTGACATAGACATACATACATACCTCTCAAAATATATATATTTTTAACACCTCTATTGTATTCAAAATAAAAAGCTCTAGCACATGAGTAATCTTGCTTCCCTCCTGCGTGTGGCCTTTCTTTTACTTTTATGTTGAGTATTCATCTTCTAATTTTATGCACCAATTAAGAGAGCATAGTTGTTATTCCGAGTATAATGTGCATAGTCCCAAAATTTATTATTGATTGATTCATGATTATGTTATTGCTTGTTCTCAAATTATTTGTATCTAGTCACCATTTGAATTTTAAAGGTATCATGGCATTTATGTTTTGCTATTCCATGAAGGACAAGCTGAATACCACTTTGCTATGTTTTCTCTATGCTAAAAAATAAACAGTTGTTTTCAGTGCACTATTATTCATGATCTTTTGTTTGAGTTACTTCTCATGTTGTAACATAGTTGCTAAGTTCTATTGTTAGAATTATATCTATCATGCCTATGTTTAGAGTACTTTGATCCCAGCTCTGTTATCACCAGAATTTGACCAAGTCAGAGGTGGGCCGCGATCAAGATGGACTTGAAGAATATATATATAGAAGAGATACGTGAATCGGCCTTTTATACCAAGTTGGGCTTAATTGCCCGTGTATCTGTAACATATTAGATCGCATCTTAGTTTAGAAGTTAGAATCTTACTCGTGCACGGTTTAGTGCACGCCCACATTAGAAAGTCCGCTGGACTATAAATATGTATCTAGGGTTTATGGAATAAACAACAACCAACGTTCAACCACAAACAAATCTCGGCGCATCGCCAACTCCTTCGTCTCGAGGGTTTCTACCGGTGAGCATCATGCTGCCTAGATCGCATCTTGCGATCTAGGCAGCACAAGCCTGCCCCGTTGTTCATGCGTTGCTCGTGCTTGAAGCCTTTTTGATGGCGAGCAACGTAGTTATCTTAGACATGTTAGGGTTAGCATTGTTCTTCATGCTGCATGCTCTCGTAGTGCAACCCTTGCATGTCTAGCCGCCCTTACGCCTATCTTAGGCGTAGGGGCGGCACCCCGCTTGATCATAGTTTAGTAGATCCGGTCCGTTACGATTGCTCCTTGTTCTACAAGGATTAGTTTAATATCTGCAATAGTTAGGCCTTACAAGGGGTCGGAGGATCCGGCGGCGTGTAGGGTGGCGTTTGCTAGTCCTAGAACGGATGTTCCGGGGATCAACCTCGTGTTGGTTTTAGGCCCTGTCTAGGATCGGCTTACGGTCACCGTGCGCGAGCGCGAGGCCCGATCGTGAGTAGGATGATCCGATTATGCGGTGAAAACCCCGGATCGTCGTAGATCTAATCAGCTTTACCTTGATCAAGCGGGACCACCATATATTCGGACACCCCGTCCGAATCATGGGTGGATCGGCTCTTTGAGCCGATTCACGAGATAACTCGAGAGCCGATCGAGGCTCGTATTTAACGTTTACGTGTGTGCCCTGCAGGAAACTAAGCGAGGCATCATCCACACCTTCCCGACCGGTATAGGTAAGGTGGCACGCCCTTGTGATAAACATCGGTGCGTGCGACCGGGAGGCTTTGCGGGCCGTCGCTCGGAGGGACTAGGGCCAGCCGCAGCCCTAGTTGTTCCCGGCTCTACGGTGTTGCCCGTCTCGCCCGCCGGTGGGTTTCCGACGTCAACACATTCTCGGCACGCCCGGTGGGACAACCTTCGACATCGACAATATCGCCATCTACATCCGAGATGGCGGAAAGCACTCCGGTCAAGTACGAGGACCTGCCTGATGACCTCAAGAAGAAGCATGACGAAATCAAGGCGGTCCTCGAAGCCGAACTCATCGGCTCCTTCCACCGAACCCGCTCCCATGGCGTTAGGTGGAAGGGTTGCGCACTGAAGGCATACTCGATGGGGTGGATTCATCCGCCCCGTCGAAGGACGCACCGTAGTCACCGAAGTACGAGGATCTGCCCGAGGAGCTAAAAAGGAAACATGACGAGATCAAGGCAACCCTTGAAGCCGAACTCATCGGCTCCTCTGAGAAGACCCGGCCGCACGATATCAAGCCCGATAGAGACTTGAGTCCGTCGCCCGGCGTCAACATGGTGGATCTCAGCCACTCCATAGGCCAGCCAAAGTCCTCCTTTGGTATCAACATGGCAGGGCTTGCAAGCCGCCACGGCAAAGACGAAGCAGAAAGCAGCCACTCCCGTGGCAACGATGAAGAGGAGGCCGGTCCGCGCGACCGGCCCCAAGATGATGACAGGCGGTACCTGACAGGGGAGGGAATAAGTCGCGTACGGTATCAGCGTCCACTCTCCGAGCGCCTCCTCCACAAATATGAGCAGCAGCACGACCGACGTCGGCACTACGACGTAGATGATGAAAGGAATCGTCGGTCCGATGCGCAGGTCAGGAGGTACCGTCAACATGATGGAAGCGACGACGGGTACAATCGTCGCGCTGAAAGAAGGTCAAGGGGGCAGGATAACATGGATAGGCACTGGAGCTGTCCGTTCTTCAAACATTGCTGGGACTCAGGAATGAGCCGATTGCCAACAATCGAGAATTGCCCAGAATGCAACCGGAAGAAGAAGGAGGCAGCCAACGTGTCCGTGTTCGAGCGCTTAGGACCTCTCCCGCCACAGAGCAAACGAGCTGAGTCCCCTCGATTGGAAGATCTCGAAGATTCGAAGACGAGGGAGAAGAAGAAGACAGTACCACCGGCCAAGGTGGTGCCCCGACGGACTCAGCCGTTCCCGAAACGCAGGGTTCAACGATTGCGCGGCCTGAAAGAAGCCGAGAGGTTATACTTGCATACATTGAGGAAAGCAAGGCCTGATCTGGCTGCAAAGGTTCAGCGAACCCTGGGTGAAGAGGGTCGTCCACAGAAAATGGAGTGGCGCCCCAAGCAAAGGAAAGCCGATGATGAAGCATCGGCTGGCACAAACATGGTACTCGTTCTTCCGGCGAAGCCTAGCGCTCCACGATCACACGATGCATTCAAGGTGGGCGACAGCAAGCGTGCCAACATGATAAAGTCAGAGATTGGGCTGGTTCTGGCTACCGGCCTGAACGAGTAACAAGAGCACGTCAATGAGCAAACATGGCGAGGCTGATCCTTGTGATCGGCCCCAAAAAATTCATGAAGGGACATTACAAAACCTTCACCGAGCAATCAACGTGGAGGCCGATTCCAGCAATCGGCCAAAATTATCCTCACCCACCGTTTCTGCTTGGGTTCAACATTTTATCCAACAGAGCCGATACCATCAACTCTCTTGACAGAATCGGCTCGGGGGGGCACCCAGGGGGATAAAATACGAGGATATGCAACGGAAGCATCTCATCTTTTGGTGATGGGTATTGGAATATGGGGGCCGATGCGCTAGTCGGCCGTAAAAAATGAAAATCTGAAAATTCGAAATTTTTCGAGCACAGCCGATGCAGCAGACATCGACTTAAGGATAAAAGCCGGTGCGTGGCCATCGACTCAAGAGAAATAAGAGCTCGGATCTTCTCTTCAAGGACAAGGCCAAGAGCAGCCTGGACGTGCAGGTCAGGTCAAGGATGGAGCATATCAGATCCACCAAAGGAAAGGAGCCGATCTAACTGGCAAGGCGCAGGAAGAACTGAAGAAGGCTCAGGGGGCAGCTCACCTTGAAGGCTCTCTGCTTTGAGAAGCCGATTTATGTTCAAATCGGCTGGCTCTCCATAAGAAGCTCCCTCAGACATGATCAAACCCAGGGAGGAACTGGGAAGGAAGAGCCGTCGTCTGGTACGAGGTTTGGACCGTACTGGTGCTGCAAGAAGAGAAGAGATTGGTTCCTCAGATTAGCCGATGAATAGTCATCGACTGCGGGACTGCAAAACGCCACGGTCGAGAAAAACATTGATAACCCGATTCGTCACTATCGGTCTTGGTATGGCGGGCGGAAGGATGAAAATTGGATTAATGAAAGGAGAAATTAGAAGAACAATTCTCATTAATTCAAAGGAGCAGCTTTACAAGAAGAGCCGATGGCTCTCAAAAGAGGGATCTAGCGCCTAGTGCACTGCTACTGCTAGTCCTATTATACTAGTCGTCGCTGTCGTCAAGGTCGTCGGCGCTGCTCCCGGGAAGCTCCTCGCCGGCTGTCTGCCCGGCCGTCGGGCCGTAGCCTCTTCCTCCTCCTCCGTCATCATCGTCCTCGCTATCCGCCCGGCCGCGGAAGCGCTTCGTTGGAGGATACCCAATGGAGGCGGAGGAATCATCTTCCTCCTCCTCATCTTCTTCTTCCTCGTCATCACCGTCGTCCTCGCTGTCCGCCCACGTGCGTGAGCGCTTCTTCGGCGGGAGCTTGGTGGAGGGGGAGGCCTTGGTCTTCTCCGCTTCTCCTCCCTTCTTCTCCTTGTCAGAGGAGATGGGGTGCGCCCCGGAGCGGAGATCGTCCTCTTCTTTGTTCTTCGGCAATGGTTGGAGAGAGGTGCTCGAAGCGAGAGGAGGAAGAGGAAGACATGGTTGCGAGAGAGAAGGGTTTTTGGTTTGGTGAACGGAGCGGAGCAAGGCGATGGAGTGCTGAACCGTTTGGCACGGATAAATAAAGAGAGTGTAGTGGAGATTTAATGCCATGACGGTTCTCGAGGACGTGAGGCCGGGATTGACGAGTGCATACGAGAGAAGCCAAGGAGGCGAGGCGTGATGATGGGAGATTCTGCGGCGGTTACGCTCCGCCACGACATGACCCGACGAAAGAAAGCGTAATGATTTTGGAAATGTCATTTCCAAAACCGGGGGGCATGTGTTATCACCGGAATTTGACCAAGTCGGAGGTGGGCCGCGATCAAGATGGACTTGAAGAATATATATATGAAGAGATACGTGAATCGGCCTTTTATACCAAGTTGGGCTTAATTGCCCGTGTATACGTAACATATTAGATCGCATCTTAGTTTAGAAGTTAGAATCTTACTCGTGCACGGTTTAGTGCACGCCCACATTAGAAAGTCCACTTGGACTATAAATATGTATCTAGGGTTTATGGAATAAACAACAACCAACGTTCAACCACAAACAAATCTCGGCGCATCGCCAACTCCTTCGTCTCGAGGGTTTCTACCGGTAAGCATCATGCTGCCTAGATCGCATCTTGCGATCTAGGCAGCCAAGCTTGCCCGTTGTTCATGCGTTGCTCGTCGCTGAAGCCTTTTTGATGGCGAGCAACGTAGTTATCTTAGACATGTTAGGGTTAGCATTGTTCTTCATGCTGCATGCTCTCGTAGTGCAACCCTTGCATGTCTAGCCGCCCTTACGCCTATCTTAGGCGTAGGGCGGCACCCGCTGATCATAGTTTAGTAGATCTGGTCCGTTACGATTGCTCCTTGTTCTACAAGGATTAGTTTAATATCTGCAATAGTTAGGCCTTACAAGGGGTCGGAGGATCCAGCGGCGTGTAGGGTGGCGTTTGCTAGTCCTAGAACGGATGTTCCGGGGATCAACCTCGTGTTGGTTTTAGGCCCTGTCTAGGATCGGCTTACGGTCACCGTGCGCGAGCGCGAGGCCCGATCGTGAGTAGGATGATCCGATTATGCGGTGAAAACCCCGGATCGTCGTAGATCTAATCAGCTTTACCTTAATCAAGCGGGACCACCATATATTCGGACACCCCGTCTGAATCATGGGTGGATCGGCTCTTTGAGCCGATTCACAGGGATAACACGAGAGCCGATCGAGGCTCGTATTTAACGTTTACGTGTGTGCCCTGCAGGAAACTAAGCGAGGCATCATCCACACCTTCCCGACCGGGTATAGGTCAGGTGGCACGCCCTTGTGATAAACATCGGTGCGTGCGACCGGAGGGCTTTGCGGGCCGTCGCTCAGAGGGACTAGGGCCAGCCGCAGCCCTAGTTGTTCCCGGCTCTACGGTGTTGCCCGTCTCTGCCCGCCGGTGGGTTTCTGACGTCAACAAGCTCACAATGCTTTTACAATAAACTTGATCAAGATTGTGTTGGCTTCATGTCACCTAAAAAATTATTTTTTGTTATCACTTACCTACTCGAGGACGAGCAGGAGTTAAGATTGGGGATGCTGATACGTTGCAAACATACCTATAATTTTTTATGCTCCATGCTTATTTTACACCAATTTTTATATGTTCTATTTACACTTCGTGACACTTTTATGCATTTTCCGGAACTTACCTATTTACAAGATGCCACAATGTCAGTTCCTATTTTCTGTTGTTTTGTATTTCAAAAAAGTTGTACATGAAATATTTTCGGAACTGGACAAAACAAAACCGAGTCCAGAGGGAAGATGAAGAAGTGCTAGGAGGCAGCCATGCCATGCCTAGGCGCGGGCCACCTGACATGGGTATACCCTTCGGGTACCCATTATTAGTATACCTGGCTCGGCCCAATATGGAGAAGGCCCAAGGCAACCCGAAGAAGTAGTCGACTAGGACTCTTGTAAAACCCTAGGCTGGTTGCATATATAAAGTTATCCAGGGCACCCGATAGGGAGGAAAACAGATAGACAACATAGCTCTGCCTATGGCAGCACCCTGTAAACATACTTATGATCATATACTAGATTGCTAGCAGCACGTAGGGATCCTCCATCGAGGGGACCCGAAGCTGGGTACGTTGTGTGCCTAATCTCGCTCCCGGAATCTCCATCGTCGCTCTCTCCCGAAACCCAAGTCTACAATACGTAGGCATTGGCGAGGTGATCCCTCGTCACCACCCCCTGGCCACGCCTAGGGGTGGTGTGGCCCCTTGGGCACCTACTGACCTCGCCCTTCCGCCTATAAATACATCAGATCAGGAAAAACCTAAATACCCGAGCCCCCTGATACGTCTCCGACGTATCGATAATTTCTTATGTTCTATGCCATATTATTGATGATACCTACATGTTTTATGCACACTTTATGTCATATTCGTGCATTTTCTGGAACTAACCTATTAACAAGATGCCGAAGTGCCGATTCTTGTTTCTGCTGTTTTTGGTTTCAGAAATCCTAGTAACGAAATATTCTCGGAATTGGACGAAATCAAGACCCAGGGTCCTATTTTTCCACGGAGCTTCCAGAAGACCGAAGAGCATACGAAGTGGGGCCACAAGGTGGCGACACCACAAGGCGGCGCGGCCAAGGAGGGGCCCGCGCCGCCCTATGGTGTGGGCCCCTCGTCAGCTCTCCGACTCCGCCCTTCCGCCTACTTAAAGCCTCCGTCGCGAAACCCCTGATGCGAAAAACCACGATACGGAAAACCTTCCAGAGACGCCGCCGCCGCCAATCCCATCTCGGGGGATTACGGAGATCTCCTCCGGCACCCTGCCGGAGAGGGGATTCATCTCCCGGAGGACTCTACACCGCCATGGTCACCTCCCGGAGTGATGAGTGAGTAGTTCACCCCCGGACTATGGGTCCATAGCAGTAGCTAGATGGTTGTCTTCTCCTCATTGTGCTTCATTGTTGGATCTTGTGAGCTGCCTAACATGATCAAGATCATATATCCGTAATACTCTATGTTGTGTTTGTCGGGATCCGATGGATAGAGAATACCATGTTATGTTAATTATCAAGTTATTGCATATGTGTTGTTTATGATCTTGCATGCTCTCCGTTATTAGTAGAGGCTCGGCCAAGTTTTTGCTCTTAACTCCAAGAGGGAGTATTTATGCTCGATAGTGGGTTCATGCCCGCATTGACACCGGGACGATGACGAGAAAGTTCTAAGGTTGTGCTGTGTCTTCGTTGCCGCTAGGGATAAAACATTGGCGCTATGTCCGAGGATGTAGTTGTTGATTACATTACGCACCATACTTAATGCAATTGTCTCGTTGCTTTGCAACTTAATACTTGGAAGGGGTTCGGACGATAACTCGAAGGTGGACTTTTTAGGCATAGATGCGGTTGGATGGCGGTCTATGTACTTTGTCGTAATGCCCAATTAAATCTCACTATACTTATCATGACATGTATGTGCATTGTTATGCCCTCTCTATTTGTCAATTGCCCGACTGTAATTTGTTCACCCAACATGCTTTTATCTTATGGGAGAGACACCTCTAGTGAACTTGTGGACCCCGGTCCATTCTTTAATACTCGAAATACAAATCTGCTTGCAATACTTGTTCTTTATTGTTTTCTTGCAAACAATCATCTTCCACACAATACGGTTAATCCTTTGTTACGGCAAGCCGGTGAGATTGACAACCTCACCGTTTCGTTGGGGCACGGTACTTTGGTTGTGTTGTGCGGGTTCCACGTTGGCGCCGGAATCTCTCGGTGTTGCGCCGTACTACATCCCGCCGCCATCAACCTTCAACGTGCTTCTTGGCTCCTCCTGGTTCGATAAACCTTGGTTTCTTTCCGAGGGAAAACTTGCTGCCTGTGCGCATCATACCTTCCTCTTGGGGTTCCCCAACGAACGTGTGAAATACACGCCATCAAGCATATTTTCACGGCGCCGTTGCTGGGAGATCAAGACACGCTGCAAGGGGAGTCTCTACTTCTCAATCTCTTTACTTTGTTTTTGTCTTGCTTTATTTTATTTACTACTTTGTTTGCTGCACTTATATCAAAACACAAAAAAATTAGTTGCTAGCTTTACTTTATTTACTGTCTTGCACTCTATATCAAAAACACAAAAAAATTAGTTTACTTGCATTTACTTTATCTAGTTTGTTTTATTTACTACTGCTAAAATGAGTAATCCTGAAGTTGAAGTTCATTCATTTAAGCAACAAGGAGGAGAATGTTTAAAAGATGCTTGGTATAGAATTAGTGATGCCCATAATAGGTGTACTAAGAAACACTCCACCACTATCCTACTCAGGAATTTTTATGTTGGTATCTCTAGCTGGAATAGATATGTTCTTGATTGTCTCGCGGGAGGTAACTTCCTAGGTGCTCCCGTTTAGAGGCTAGTTGCATTATTGAGAGTTTATTTGGAACACCACCTGTTAATGAAATTAAAATTGAAACCTCCCTTGAGGATGTTATGAAAAAATTGGAAACCATAGAGAAAAATTTTAGTGTTGAAACTAAGTTGGAGATGTTACTTGTTAAAGCCGATAAACTTGATAAATCCTTAGGAGGAATTGATGAAAGAATTAGTGTCCTAGGAACTTGTGTCGATCATGATAATCAAATTAATAGGATTGGCGAACTTGAAAAAGCTATGGGAACCTTGGGTTCAACCTTTTCATCTTTACAGTTTAGAGAGAAAGCTTATGTGGGAAAGGAGCAAAAGTTTATGTATGCCTCTAAAGTGCCTAAACCAAAGAAATATTATTATAGGCCTAAAATTGACAAAGCCCCTAGTACCACTGCAAATGGGGGAGCTTATGATATCAATGCTCCATCTTTTGATAACACTTGATATACACTTTCGCGCCTAGTCGAAAGGCGTTAAAGAAAAGCGCTTATGGGAGACAACCCATGTTTTTACTACAGTATTTTTGTTTTATATTTGAGTCTTGGAAGTTGTTTACTACTGTAGCAACCTCTTCTTATCTTAGTTTTGAGTTTTGTTGTGCCAAGTAAAGTCTTTGATAGTAAAGTAAGTACTAGATTTGGATTACTGCGCGAGTTCCAGATTTCTTTGCTGTCACGAATCTGGATCTACCTCCCTGTAGGTAGCTCAGAAAATTAAGCCAATTTACGTGCATGATCCTCAGATATGTACGCAACTTTAATTCAATTTGAGCATTTTCAGTTGAGCAAGTATGGTGGCCTAATAAAATCCATCTTTACGGACTGTTCTGTTTTGACAGATTCTGCCTTTTTATTTCGCATTGCCTCTTTTGCTATGTTGGATGAATTTCTTTGATCCATTAATGTCCAGTAGCTTTATGCAATGTCCAGAAGTGTTAAGAATGATTGTGTCACCTCTGAACATGTTAATTTTTATTGTGCACTAACCCTCTAATGAGTTGTTTCGAGTTTGGTGTGGAGGAAGTTTTCAAGGATCAAGAGAGGAGTATGATGCAATATGATCAAGGAGAGTGAAAGCTCTAAGCTTGGGGATGTCCCGGTGGTTCACCCCTGTATATTCTAAGAAGACTCAAGCGTCTAAGCTTGGGGATGCCCAAGGCATCCCCTTCTTCATCGACAACATTATCAGGTTCCTCCCCTGAAACTATATTTTTATTCCGTCACATCTTATGTACTTTGCTTGGAGCGTCGGTTTGTTTTTGTTTTTGTTTTTGTTTGAATAAAATGGATCCTAGCATTCACTTTGTGGGAGAGAGACACGCTCCGCTGTAGCATATGGACAAGTATGTCCTTAAGCTCTACTCATAGTATTCATGGCGAAGTTTCTTCTTCGTTAAATTGTTATATGGTTGGAATTGGAAAATGCTACATGTAGTAATTCTAAAATGTCTTGGATAATTTGATACTTGGAAATTGTTGTGCTCATGTTTAAGCTCTTGCATCATATACTTTGCACCCATTAATGAAGAAACACTTAGAGCTTGCTAATTTGGTTTGCATATTTGGTTTCTCTAGAGTCTAGATAACATCTAGTATTGAGTTTTGAACAACAAGGAAGACGGTGTAGAGTCTTATAATGTTTAAAATATGTCTTTTATGTGAGTTTTGCTGCACCGTTCATCCTTGTGTTTGTTTCAAATAACCTTGCTAGCCTAAACCTTGTATCGAGAGGGAATACTTCTCATGCAGCCAGAATACTTGAGCCAACCACTATGCCATTTGTGTCCACCATACCTACCTACTACATGGTATTTATCCGCCATTCCAAAGTAAATTGCTTGAGTGCTACCTTTAAAATTCCATCATTCACCTTTACAATATATAGCTCATGGGACAAATAGCTTAAAAACTATTGTGGTATTGAATATGTACTTATGCACTTTATCTCTTATTAAGTTGCTTGTTGTGCGATAACCATGTTTCGGGGACGCCATCAACTATTTTTTGTTGAATATCATGTGAGTTGCTATGCATGTCCGTCTTGTATGAAGTAAGAGAGATCTACCACCTTTATGGTTGGAGCATGCATATTGTTAGAGAAGAACATTGGGCCGCTAACTAAAGCCATGATTCATGGTGGAAGTTTCGAGTTTTGGACACATATCCTCAATCTCATATGAGAATAATAATTGTTGCCACATGCTTATGCATTAAAGAGGAGTCCATTATCTGTTGTCCATGTTGTCCCGGTATGGATGTCTAAGTTGAGAATAATCAAAAGCGAGAAATCCAAAATGCAAGCTTTCTCCTTAGACCTTTGTACAGGCGGCATGGAGGTACCCCATTGTGACACTTGGTTAAAACATGTGCATTGCAAAGATCCGGTAGTCCAAGCTAATTAGGACAAGGTGCGGGCACTATTAGTATACTATGCATGAGACTTGCAACTTGTAAGATATAATTTACATAACTCATATGCTTTATTACTACCGTTGACAAAATTGTTTCATGTTTTCAAAATAAAAGCTCTAGCACAAATATAGCAATCGATGCTTTCCTCTTTGAAGGACCATTCTTTTTACTTTTATGTTGAGTCAGTTCACCTATCTCTCTCCACCTCAAGAAGCAAACACTTGTGTGAACTATGCATTGATTCCTACATACTTGCATATTGCACTTGTTATATTACTCTATGTTGACAATTATCTATGAGATATACATGTTACAAGTTGAAAGCAACCGCTGAAACTTAATCTTCTTTTGTGTTGCTTCAATACCTTTACTTTGATTTATTGCTTTATGAGTTAACTCTTATGCAAGACTTATTGATGCTTGTCTTGAAGTACTATTCATGAAAAGTCTTTGCTTTATGATTCACTTGTTTACTCATGTCATTACCATTGTTTTGATCGCTGCATTCATTACATATGTTTACAAATAGTATGATCAAGGTTATGATGGCATGTCACTTCAGAAATTATCTTTGTTATCGTTTTACCTGCTCGGGACGAGCATAACTAAGCTTGGGGATGCTGATACGTCTCCGACGTATCGATAATTTCTTATGTTCTATGCCATATTATTGATGATACCTACATGTTTTATGCACACTTTATGTCATATTCGTGCATTTTCCGGAACTAACCTATTAACAAGATGCCGAAGTGCCGGTTCGTTGTTTTCTGCTGTTTTTGGTTTCGAAATCCTAGTAACGAAATATTCTCGGAATTGGACGAAATCAAGACCCGGGGTCCTATTTTTCCACGGAGCTTCCGGAAGACCGAAGAGCATACGAAGTGGGGCCACGAGGTGGCGACACCACAAGGCGGCGCGGCCAAGGAGGGGCCCGCGCCGCCCTATGGTGTGGGCCCCTCGTCAGCCCTCCGACTCCGCCCTTCCGCCTACTTAAAGCCTCAGTCGCGAAACCCCTGATGCGAAAAACCACGATACAGAAAACCTTCCAGAGACACCGCCGCCGCCAATCCCATCTCGGGGGATTCTGGAGATCTCCTCCGGCACCCTGCCGGAGAGGGGATTCATCTCCCGGAGGACTCTACACCGCCATGGTCGCCTCCGGAGTGATGAGTGAGTAGTTCACCCCTGGACTATGGGTCCATAGCGGTAGCTAGATGGTTGTCTTCTCCTCATTGTGCTTCATTGTTGGATCTTGTGAGCTGCCTAACATGATCAAGATCATCTATCCGTAATACTCTATGTTGTGTTTGTCGGGATCCGATGGATAGAGAATACCATGTTATGTTAATTATCAAGTTATTGCATATGTGTTGTTTATGATCTTGCATGCTCTCCGTTATTAGTAGAGGCTCTGGCCAAGTTTTTGCTCTTAACTCCAAGAGGGAGTATTTATGCTCGATAATGGGTTCATGCCTGCATTGACACCTGGGACAGTGACAGAAAGTTCTAAGGTTGTGCTTGTCTTGTTGCCACTAGGGATAAAACATTGGCGCTATGTCCGAGGATGTAGTTGTTGATTACATTACGCACCATACTTAATGCAATTGTCTGTTGCTTTGCAACTTAATGCGGAAGGGGTTCGGACGATAACCTGAAGGTGGACTTTTTAGGCATAGATGCGGTTGGATGGCGGTCTATGTACTTTGTCGTAATGCCCAATTAAATCTCACTATACTTATCATGACATGTATGTGCATTGTTATGCCCTCTCTATTTGTCAATTGCCCGACTGTAATTTGTTCACCCAACATGCTTTTATCTTATGGGAGAGACACCTCTAGTGAACTGTGGACCCCGGTCCATTCTTTAATACTTGAAATACAAATCTGTCTGCAATACTTGTTCTTTACTTGTTTTCTTGCAAACAATCATCTTCCACACAATACGGTTAATCCTTTGTTACAGCAAGCCGGTGAGATTGACAACCTCACTTTGTTTCGTTGGGGCAAAGTACTTTGGTTGTGTTGTGCGGGTTCCACGTTGGCGCCGGAATCTCCGGTGTTGCGCCGCACTACATCCCGCCGCCATCAACCTTCAACGTGCTTCTTGGCTCCTCCTCGGTTCGATAAACCTTGGTTTCTTTCGAGGAAAACTTGCTGCTGTACGCATCATACCTTCCTCTTGGGGTTCCCCAACGAACGTGTGAA